>NW_018744070.1:0-77407 GCF_001683475.1 Chenopodium quinoa | reverse complement strand
TGGTCAAGTGAGTAATCCTTCCATACAATTTGAACTTAGTAGGTTGAGTGAGAAATCCTTGCCTTCATATCCTTGTTTGTTAAGTGAGTAATCCTTGCAAACCTACACCTAAATTCTACATAAACGTACCTAAACACCAACCTAAAAACAATCCTTTGCTTAAGCTTGATTCATTAACTTGTTTAAACTAATTTCATCCATTAGTTTTCACATCATTTGGCGCGTCAGTAGGGGGAAGTTTCTGTCCAAATGGATCAAGCAAACCCAAATGAAACCGTCGACCAAAGGAGACTTAGAATTATGGAGGAAAACCAACAAAGGCTCTTGGAAACCAATGAGCAATTACATGGTAATATAATGGCTCTAATGGCTCGTTTGTTGACACAAGAACAAAGGGATGGGCGTCAAAACCCTCCTAGATATGATGACAAGAGTCTAAAGGTGGATGTAGACCTTTTTGATGGTACTCTTGACCCTGAGAAGTACTTGGAGTGGGAGCAATCACTTGAGAGGTACTTTGAGTTCAAAGACGTTGAGGAAGATGAACAAAAGTACAAGATTGCTAAGGTGAAGATAGCCAAGTATGCTGAAACTTGGTTGAAAGGAGTCCAAAGAAAACGAGAAAGCAATGGGAAAACTCGTATTTCTACATGGACCAAGCTTAGGAAGAAACTTAGGGAACGTTTTGTGCCTTCTAATTACAAACAATCCATGTATGTTAAATGGAGTACCTTGCAACAAGGTAAGTAGTGTGGAGGAATATATAAAAGAATTTGAAAGATTATCCATTATTTGTGAAATAGTGGAAAATGAGGATTTGAAACTAGGGAGGTTTATGGCTGGTCTAGATAAGGAGATCCTTGAAAAGATAGAAGTGCAACCCAATTTGACTTTCGATGAAACTTGCAAACTTTCTGTTAAGTTTGATAATCAAAAGAAAAAGAAAAAGCCCTCTAATCCATTTGAGCCAAAATACAAACGCCCATTCAATCCACCAAAAGAAAACTCTTCTTTTCCAAATTCCACCAAAAGAAACCCAAGTTCCTTTGACCCAAAAGAAAAGGCAAAGCTGTTGCCAAAACCGGGGACTTGAGTGACATAGTGTGTTTTAAGTGTCATGGAAGAGGACACTATAAGAGGGATTGTCCTAATACTAGAGCTTTAACCATGAGAGAGCTAAAAAATATGATGGCTCAACCTTTTAGCCTAGATGAGGAGTTAGAGGACGAGAATGTTGTTGAAAATGACCCTTTGGAATCTTATGATTCTAATGAAGAGGAGGAACAAGGTGATGATTGTTTCCCCGAAAAAAAACAGCCTAGTCTTGAGGAGAGCTTTTACAAATGCAAGTTGAGGTTGAAAGAAACCCTTTGCAAAGAGAGAATGTCTTTTTTAACCAAATGCAAGGTTAATGGAGAATGTTTGTGACTTAATTGTTGATAGTGGTAGTGAAGCAAATGTTGTATCAAGTGACCTTGTGAAAAAAACTTGATTTGAAAACCACTAGACACCCTACCCCTTACAAATTGAGTTGGCTTGATAAGAGTAAGAGTACGGGAGTTAGGAGACAATGCTTGGTAAAATTTCAGATTGGTTCTTATGTTGATGAGATTTTGTGTGATGGTCATTCCTATGGATGCATTGTCACGTTTTATTAGGAAGACCATGGCAAAGTAATAGAAAATCAATCCATGATGGTCTAACTAATACCTATACTATCACCCACCAAGGCAAGCAAGAAAGTGTTGCATCCCTTGCCACCACAAAAAAGATTCCCCAAACACAATTCCCACCACCACAAACACCACAAAAAAAGAGCCCAAAAGAAAGGAAATCTGTTACTTTCTTTCAAAGAATTCGAAAAGACCTTAGAGAAGGAAGATGAGGTGTTTTTGTTGTTGTCTAAGGAGGAGCATGAAGGGTTTGTTCAACAAAAACCCTAGGTTGGCCGAATTAATCAAAGCTTATGAGGATGTTTTTCCTAATGAGTTGCCTTTAGGATTACCTCCCATTCGTGGGATAGAACATCAAATTGACCTAATTCCGGGAGCACCCCTTCCTAACAAACCACCTTATAGATGTAATCCCATGGAAACTAAAGAGTTGCAAAAACAAATTGAGGAGTTGATGCAAATGGGTTATGTGAGAGAGTCTATGAGTCCTTGTGTTGTTCCTACCTTGTTAGTGCCTAAAAAAGATGGAACATGGAGGATGTGTATTGATAGTAGGGCTGTGAACAATATAACCATTAAGTATAGGTTTCCCATACCTAGACTTGATGATATGTTGGATGAGTTGAGTGGGGCTAGAGTGTTTTCCAAAAATTGATTTGAGAAGTGGGTATCACCAAATTCGTATGAGGGAGGGTGATGAGTGGAAAACAGCTTTTAAAACCAAGCATGGGTTGTATGAATGGCTTGTTATGCCATTTGGTTTAACAAATGCCCCAAGTACTTTCATGGGGCTTATGAATGAGATGTTGAGACCTTTTTTGGGGAGGTTTGTAGTTGTTTACTTAGATGCTATTCTCATCTATAGTACAAATGAGGAAGATCATTTGAGGCACTTGGAAGAAATCATTAGAACTTTGAGGGAGAAAAAATTGTATGGGAAGTTGGAGAAGTGTCATTTTTTGCTAACCGAAATTGTTTTTCTTGGTTACATTGTTTCAGGTGATGGAATCAAGGTGGGTCCAAGCAAAATAGAAGCCATTGCTTCGTGGCCTATCCCAAAAACCATAACTGAAGTTCGTTCATTTCATGGACTAACCTCTTCTATAGAAGGTTCATTAAGAACTTTAGTACCCTCATGGCTCCTATCACCGAGTGTACAAAGAAAGGAACCTTCCAATGGAACCCTCAAGCCCAAGGGGCGTTTGAACTAGTGAAAAAAAAGATGTGTGAGGCACCTGTTTTAGCCTTACCTGATTTCATGACACCCTTTGAAGTTGAGTGTGATGCAAGTGGGAAGGGAATAGGGGCTGTCCTAATCCAAGAAAAAAAACCCATTGCCTACTTTAGTGAGAAATTGAGCCAAGGGAAATTGAACTATTCCACTTATGACAAAGAATTTTATGCCATGGTTCGAGCTTTAGATCATTGGTCACACTATTTGAGGCCACAACCATTCATCTTGCATTCGGATCATGAGTCTTTGAGGTTCATACATGGCCAAAAAAAATTGAATGCTAGGCATGCTAAGTGGGTAGAATTCTTACAATCATTCAACTTTGCTACAAAATATAAGCAAGGGAAAGCCAACATCATGGCTGATGCATTGTCAAGGAGGCATACTCTTCTTGGAATCATGGAGGCTAAGGTCCTTGGTTTTGAAATTATGAAAAGAAGCTTACAAAGAAGACCATGAAACTTATGGAAATCATTGAAGCTTGCAAACATGGAGTAAATGGTCAATTCGTGATGGTGGACGGTTTTCTTTTCAAAGGAAACAAACTTTGTGTTCCTAAAGGGGCAATTTGTGACTTATTGATAAGGGAAGCTCATCGAGGAGGCCTTGCTGGTCATATGGGTATTCAAAAGACCCCAGAGATCTTGCAAAGTAACTTTTATTGGCCAAAGATGCTAGCTAACGTGCATCAAATCCTAGCTAGATGTTCTACTTGTCAAAGGGCTAAAATGACCTTTCATAGAGGTGAATACAAGCCTTTGCCAATTCCCGAAAGACCTTGGGAGGATTTGAGTATGGATTTCATCATGGTCTTGCCTAGAACAGCTCGTGGAAAAGATTCAATCATGGTGGTTGTTGATCGGTTTTCGAAGATGGCCCATTTCATTGCTTGTAAAAAAGTGGATGATGCTTATAACGTGGCTCAACTTTTTTTTCAAGGAGGTGGCTAAGTTACATGGTTTTCCTAGAACCATTGTTTCAGATCGTGATACAAAGTTTGTGAGTCATTTTTGGAAGTCATTATGGAGGCTCGTGGGTACCAAGCTGCTGTTTTCAACTAGCCATCATCCACAAACGGATGGCCAAACCGAGGTGGTGAATAGAGTTCTTGGAACATTGCTTCGTGCCTTAGTAAACAAAGGAGGGAAAGATTGGGATCTAAAGCTAGCTCATGCTGAATTTGCTTACAATAGAACTCCAAGTAAAACCACGAAATACTCACCATTCGAAGTTGTTTATGGGTCAATCCTTATGTTCCTATTGATTACATTGCAATTCCTAAGGACAAATTTGTTCATGGGACAGCAAAGGAGCACGTTGAGTTCATGATGAATGTTCATAAAGAAGTTAGGAAGAACATTGAGAAAGCTAATGAGTCCTACAAGAAGCAAGCAAACAAACACTTGAGCAATATGAGAAAATTCGAAGTGGGTGATCTTGTTCGGATTTTTCTTCGAAAAGAAAGGTTCCCTAAGCAACGAAAGCACAAGTTGATGCCAAGGGAAGAGGGTCCTTTTCAAATCATGGAAAGGATCAATGATAATGCATACAAAGTTGATCTTGGAGGGCAATTTGGAGTTTCATCAACTTTCAATATTGGTGTCCTAGCTTCTTATTTAGAAGATGACGAGTTGAGGACAACTCCTTTCGAAGAAGGGGAGGATGATGCAAATCACGAAAGTCCTATTAGCCCTAGTCACAAATTCTCATTCAAGTCCAAGCACAAGTCCAAGTTACGTTTCATCCAAAGAAGTAATACTGGCGAAATCATTTGAAGACCAAACCTTGGATTCTTTTGCTGCTCATGGTCCGTTTGGTTTTAATCATGGATTGACTTGCTTAATTGCTCATTAAGCACGTTAATTGAAGCATTTTTGAACAGCCATTTCAGTTGGAGAATGGAGAGGAACTCAAGGAGAAACTTCAATGCATGAATAATAAAGGAGGCGTGAATCAAGGGGGGGTTACAAATGCATCTCCAACGTTTTTCTTGCTGAATTTATGGCTGATTGCTTAGCACATTTACATGCGTTTAATAAGGACGTTAAGGGGCATATGAAGACTAAGAGGCTGCTGCACTTAGACGTAATTTAAGCTTAGTTTTCATTTTCGTTGTTTAAAGCTTTAATAAAATCAGTTTGCTTCTTTAAGTTAAGCAATGATTGTTAGTTCTTTTAGTGGCTTATAAAAAGCATGTAATTGTAGTTTGTAATCAGATTTTGATCAATGAAAAAGAGCTTTTGCTTGAACTTAAAAAACTGATTATTTGTTTATGAAATAACCGGTTTTTGTACCAAGTTAGACTTGAAGAGATTGAGTGGTCAAGCTAATTGTATCAAATGAAAGTCAAACACATTCAAACAAAGCTATTTGAATAA
The DNA here is from genome assembly GCF_001683475.1 of Chenopodium quinoa. Lineage (NCBI taxonomy): Eukaryota > Viridiplantae > Streptophyta > Magnoliopsida > Caryophyllales > Amaranthaceae > Chenopodium > Chenopodium quinoa. The sequence continues at coordinate 72,122 of NW_018744070.1, read as the reverse complement.
TATAAAAGTCAAATACATTCTTTAAAGCTAATTGAACCAAATGAAAGTAAAGAACATTCAAACAATGCTATTTGAATCAAATGAAAGTCAAATACATTCTACAAAGCTAGTTGAATCAAATGAATGTCAAACACATTCAAACAAAGCTATTTGAATCAAATGAAAGTCAAACACATTCAAACAAAGGAATTTGAATCAAATGAAAGTCAAACACATTCAATCAAAGCAAATTAAATCAAATAAGAGTCAAATACATTCTACAAAGCTATTTGAATGAAATGAAATTCAAACACATTCAAACAAAGCTATTTGAATCAAATGAAAGTCTAACACATTCTAACAAAGTAAAATACATTCTACAAAGCTAATCGAATCAAATGAAAGTCAAACACATTCAAACAAAGCTATTTGAATCAAATGAAAGTCAAATACATTCTACAAAGCTAATTGAATCAAATGAAAGTCAAACACATTCAAACAAAGCTATTTTAATCAAATGAAAGTCAAATACATTCTACAAAGCTAGTAGAATCAAATGAAAGTCAAACACATTAAAACAAAGCTATTTGAATCAAATGAAAGTCGAACACATTCAAACAAAGGAATTTGAATCAAATGAAAGTCAAACACATTCAAATAAAGCTATTTGAATCAAATGAGAGTCAAATACATTCAAACAAAGCTAATTAAATCAAATAAAAGTCAAATACATTCTACAAAGCAAATTGAATCAAATGAAAGTCAAACACATTCAAACAAAGCTATTTGATTCAAATGAAAGTCAAACACATTAAAACAAAGCTATTTGAATCAAATGAAAGTCGAACACATTCAAACAAAGGAATTTGAATCAAATGATAGTCAAACACATTCAAATAAAGCTATTTGAATCAAATGAGAGTCAAATACATTCAAACAAAGCTAATTAAATCAAATAAAAGTCAAATACATTCTACAAAGCAAATTGAATCAAATGAAAGTCAAACACATTCAAACAAAGCTATTTGAATCAAATGAAAGTCAAACACATTCTACAAAGCTATTTGAATCAAATGAAAGTTAAATACATTCTACAAAGCTAATTGAATCAAATGAAAGTCGAACACATTCAAACAAAGCTATTTAAATCAAATAAATGTCAAATACATTCTATAGAGCTTATTGAATCAAATGAAAGTCAAACACATTCAAACAAAGCAATTTGAATCAAATGAAAGTAAAAAAATATTCAAACAAAGTTATTTAAAAAAAATGAAAGTGAAATGCATTCTACAAAGCTAACTGAATCAAATGAAAGTCAAACACATTCAAACAAAGCTATTTGAAACAAATGAAAGTCAAATACATTCAATCAAAGCAAATTAAATCAAATAAGAGTCAAATACATTCTACAAAGCTATTTGAATCAAATGAAAGTTAAACACATTCAAACAAAGCTAAATGAATCAAATAAAAGTCAAACACATTCAAACAAAGCTATTTGAATCAAATGACAGTCAAATACATTCTACAAAGCTAATTGAATCAAATGAAAGTCAAATACATTCTACAAAGCTATTTGAATCAAATGAAAGTCAAATACGTTCTACAAAGCTATTTGAATCAAATGAGAGTCAAATACATTCAAACAAAGCAAATTAAATCAAATAAGAGTCAAATACATTCTACAAAGCTAATTGAATCAAATGATAGTTAAACACATTCAAACAAAGCTATTTGAATAAAATAAAAGTCATATACATTCTACAAAGCTAATTGAATCAAATGAAAGTCAAACATATTCAAACAAAGCTATTTAAATCAAATGAAAGTCAAACACATTCAAACAAAGCTATTTAAATCAAATGGAAGTCAAATACATTATACAATGCTATTTGAATCAAATGAAAGTCAAACACATTCAAACAAAGCTATTTTAATCAAATGAAAGTCAAATACATTCTACAAAGCAAGTTGAATCAAATGAAAGTCAAGCACATTCAAACAATGCTATTTGAATCAAATGAAAGTCGAACACATTCAAACAAAGAAATTTGAATCAAATGAAAGTCAAACACATTCAAATAAAGCTATTTGAATCAAATGAGAGTCAAATACATTCAAACAAAGCTAATTAAAGCAAATAAAAGTCAAATACATTCTACAAAGCAAATTGAATCAAATGAAAGTCAAACACATTCAAACAAAGCTATTTGAATATAATAAAAGTCAAAAACATTCTACAAAGCAAATCGAATCAAATGAAAGTCAAAACACAATCAAACAAAGCTATTTGAATCAAATGAAAGTCAAATACATTCTACAAAGCTAATTGAATCAAATGAAAGTCAAACACATTCAAACAAAGCTATTTTAATCGAATGAAAGTCAAATACATTCTACAAAGCTAGTTGAATCAAATGAAAGTCAAGCACATTCAAACAAAGCGCATTGAATCAAATGAAAGTCGAACACATTCAAACAAAGGAATTTGAATCAAATGAAAGTCAAACACATTCAAATAAAGCTATTTGAATCAAATGAGAGTCAAATACATTCAAACAAAGCTAATTAAATCAAATAAAAGTCAAATACATTTTACAAAGCAAATTGAATCAAATGAAAGTCAAACACATTCAAACAAAGCTATTTGAATCAAATGAAAGTCAAACACATTCTACAAAGCTATTTGAATCAAATGAAAGTCAAATACATTCTACAAAGCTAATTGAATCAAATGAAAGTCAAACACATTCGAACAAAGCTATTTAAATCAAATAAATGTCAAATACATTCTATAAAGCTAATTGAATAAAATGAAAGTCAAACACATTCAAACAAAGCTTTTTAATTTAAATGAAAGTCAAATACATTCAAACAAAGCTCATTGAATCAAATGAAAGTCAAACACATTCAATCAAAGCTATTTGAATCAAATGAAGGTAAAATACATTCTACAAAGCTAATTGAATCAAATGAAAGTCCATCACATTCAAAAAAAGCTATTTGAATCAAATGAAAGTCAAATACATTCTACAAAACTATTTGAATCAAATGAAAGTCAAATAAATTCTACAAAGCTATTTGAATCAAATGAGAGTCAAATACATTGAAACAAAAGCAAATTAAATCAAATAAGAGTAAAATACATTCTACAAAGCTAATTGAATCAAATGATAGTTAAACACATTCAAACAAAGCTATTTGAATGAAATAAAAGTCATATACATTTTACAAAGCTAATTGAATCAAATGAAAGTCAAACATATTCAAACATAGCTATTTGAATCAAATGAAAGTCAAATAAATTCTACAATGCTATTTGAATCAAATGAAAGTCAAATACGTTCTACAAAGCTATTTGAATCAAATGAGAGTCAAACACATTCAAACAAAGCTATTTTAATCAAATGAAAGTCAAATACAATCTACAAAGCTTATTGAATCAAATAAAAGTCAAACACATTCAAACAAAGCTATTTGAATAATATAAAAGTCAAATACATTCTTTAAAGCTAATTGAACCAAATGAAAGTAAAGAACATTCAAACAAAGCTATTTGAATCAAATGAAAGTCAAATACATTCTACAAAGCTAGTTGAATCAAATGAATGTCAAACACATTCAAACAAAGCTATTTGAATCAAATGAAAGTCAAACACATTCAAACAAAGGAATTTGAATCAAATGAAAGTAAAACACATTCAATCAAAGCAAATTAAATCAAATAAGAGTAAAATACATTCTACAAAGCTATTTGAATGAAATGAAATTCAAACACATTCAAACAAAGCTATTTGAATCAAATGAAAGTCTAACACATTCAAACAAAGTAAAAAACATTCAAACAAAGCTATTTGAATCAAATGAAAGTCAAACACATTCAAACAAAGCTATTTGAATAAAATAAAAGTCAAATACATTCTATAAAGCTAATTGAACCAAATGAAAGTAAAAAACATTCAAACAAAGCTATTTGAATCAAATGAAAGTACAATATATTCTACAAAGTTAGTTGAATCAAATGAAAATCAAACACATTCAAACAAAGTTATTTGAATTAAATGAAAGTCAAACACATTCAAACAAAGGAACTTGAATCAAATGAAAGTCAAACACATTCAAATAAAGCTATTTGAATCAAATGAGAGTCAAATACATTCAAACAAAGCTAATTAAATCAAATAAAAGTCAAATACATTCTACAAAACTAATCGAATCAAATGAAAGTAAAACACATTCAAACAAAGCTATTTGAATCAAATGAAAGTCAAATACATTCTACAACGCTAATTGAATCAAATGAAAGTCAAACACATTCAAACAAAGCTATTTTAATCAAATGAAAGTCAAATACATTCTACAAAGCTAGTAGAATCAAATGAAAGTCAAGCACATTCAAACAAAGCTATTTGAATCAAATGAAAGTCGAACACATTCAAACAAAGGAATTTGAATCAAATGAAAGTCAAACACATTCAAATAAAGCTATTTGAATCAAATGAGAGTCAAATACATTCAAACCAAGCTAATTAAATCAAATAAAAGTCAAATACATTCTACAAAGCAAATTGAATCAAATGAAAGTCAAACACATTCGAACAAAGCTATTTGAATCAAATGAAAGTCAAACACATTCTACAAAGCTATTTGAATCAAATGAAAGTCAAATACATTCTACAAAGCTAATTGAATCAAATGAAAGTCAAACACATTCAAACAAAGCTATTTAAATCAAATAAATGTCAAATACATTCTATAGAGCTTATTGAATCAAATGAAAGTCAAACACATTCAAACAAAGCTATTTGAATCAAATGAAAGTCAAACACATTCAAACAGAGATATTTAAATCAAATGAAAGTGAAATGCATTCTACAAAACTAATTAAATCAAATGAAAGTCAAAAACATTCAAACAAAGCTATTTGAATCAAATGAAAGTCAAATACATTCTACAAAGCTAATTGTATCAAATGAAAGTCAAACACATTCAAATAAAGCTATTTGAATCAAATGAAAATCTAACACATTCAAACAAAGTTATTTAAATAAAATGAAAGTGAAATGCATTCTACAAAGCTAACTGAATCAAATGAAAGTCAAAGACATTCAAACAAAGCTATTTGAAACAAATGAAAGTCAAATACATTCAATCAAAGCAAATTAAATCAAATAAGAGTCAAATACATTCTACAAAGCTATTTGAATCAAATGAAAGTTAAACACATTCAAACAAAGCTAAATGAATCAAATAAAAGTCAAACACATTCAAACAAAGCTATTTGAATCAAATGACAGTCAAATACATTCTACAAAGCTAATTGAATCCAATGAAAGTCAAATACATTCTACAAAGCTATTTGAATCAAATGAAAGTCAAATACATTCTACAAAGCTATTTGAATCAAATGAGAGTCAAATTTCAAACAAAGAAATTTAAATCAAATAAGAGTCAAATACATTCTACAAAGCTAATTGAATCAAATGATAGTTAAACACATTCAAACAAAGCTATTTGAATAAAATAAAAGTCATATACATTCTACAAAGCTAATTGAATCAAATGAAAGTCAAACATATTCAAACAAGGCTATTTAAATCAAATGAAAGTCAAACACATTCAAACAAAGCTATTTAAATCAAATGAAAGTCAAATACATTATACAATGCTTTTTGAATCAAATGAAAGTTACACACATTCAAACAAAGATATTTTAATCAAATGAAAGTCAAATACATTCTACAAAGCAAGTTGAATCAAATGAAAGTCAAGCACATTCAAACAATGCTATTTGAATCAAATGAAAGTCGAACACATTCAAACAAAGAAATTTGAATCAAATGAAAGTCAAACACATTCAAATAAAGCTATTTGAATCAAATGAGAGTCAAATACATTCAAACAAAGCTAATTAAATCAAATAAAAGTCAAATACATTCCACAAAGCAAATTGAATCAAATGAAAGTCAAACACATTCAAACAAAGCTATTTGAATCAAATGAAAGTCGAATACATTCTACAAAGCAAATCGAATCAAATGAAAGTCAAACTCATTCAAACAAAGCTATTTGAATCAAATGAAAGTCAAATACATTCTACAAAGCTAATTGAATCAAATGAAAGTCAAACACATTCAAACAAAGCTATTTTAATCAAATAAAAATCAAATACATTCTACAAAGCTAGTTGAATCAAATGAAAGTCAAGCACATTCAAACAAAGCTCATTGAATCAAATGAAAGTCGAACACATTCAAACAAAGGAATTTGAATCAAATGAAAGTCAAGCACATTCAAATAAAGCTATTTGAATCAAATGAGAGTCAAATACATTCAAACAAAGCTAATTAAATCAAATAAAAGTCAAATACATTCTACAAAGCAAATTGAATCAAATGAAAGTCAAACACATTCAAACAAAGCTATTTGAATCAAATGAATGTCAAACACATTCAAACAAAGGAATTTGAATCAAATGAAAGTCAAACACATTCAAATAAAGCTATTTGAATCAAATGAGAGTCAAATACATTCAAACAAAGCAAATTAAATCAAATAAAAGTCAAATACATTCTACAAAGCGAATTGAATCAAATGTAAGTCAAACACATTCAAACAAAGCTATTTGAATCAAATGAAAGTCAAACACATTCTACAAAGCTATTTGAATCAAATGAAAGTCAAATACATTCTACAAAGCTAATTGAATCAAATGAAAGTCAAACACATTCGAACAAAGCTATTTAAATCAAACAAATGTCAAATACATTCTATGAAGCTAATTGTATCAAATTAAAGTCAAACACATTCAAACAAATCTATTTGAATAAAATAAAAGTCAAATACATTCTACAAAGCAAATCGAATCAAATGAAAGTCAAACTCATTCAAAAAAGCTATTTGAATCAAATGAAAGTCAAATACATTCTACAAAGCTAATTGAATCAAATGAAAGTCAAACACATTAAAACAAAGCTATTTTAATCAAATGAAAGTCAAATACATTCTACAAAGCTAGTGGAATCAAATGAAAGTCAAGCACATTCAAACAAAGCTCATTGAATCAAATGAAAGTCGAACACATTCAAACAAAGGAATTTGAATCAAATGAAAGTCAAGCACATTCAAATAAAGCTATTTGAATCAAATGAGAGTCAAATACATTCAAACAAAGCTAATTAAATCAAATAAAAGTCAAATACATTCTACAAAGCAAATTGAATCAAATGAAAGTCAATCACATTCAAACAAAGCTATTTGAATCAAATGAAAGTCAAATACATTCTACAAAGCTATTTGAATCAAATGAAAGTCAAATACATTCTACAAAGCTAATTGAATCAAATGAAAGTCAAACACATTCGAACAAAGCTATTTAAATCGAATAAATGTCAAATACATTCTATGAAGCTAATTGAATCAAATGAAATTCAAACACATTCAAACAAAGCTATTTGAATCAAATGAAAGTCAAACACATTCAAACATAGTTAGTTAAATCAAATGAAAGTCAAATGCATTCTACAAAATTATTTGAAGCAAATGAAAGTCTAAAACATTCAACCAAAGCTATTTGAATCAAATGAAAGTCAAATACATTCTACAAAGCTAATTGTATTAAATGAAAGTCAAACACATTCAAATAAAGCTATTTGAATCAAATGAAAGTCTAACACATTCAAACAAAGCTATATTAATCAAATGAAAGTCAAATACATTCTACAAAGCTAGTTGAATCAAATGAAAGTCAAGCACATTCAAACAAAGCTATTTGAATCAAATGAAAGTCGAACACATTCAAACAAAGGAATTTGAATCAAATGAAAGTCAAGCACATTCAAATAAAGCTATTTGAATCAAATGAGAGTCAAATACATTTAAACAAAGCTAATTAAATCAAATAAAAGTCAAATACATTCTACAAAGCAAATTGAATCAAATGAAAGTCAAACACATTCAAACTAAGCTATTTGAATCAAATGAAAGTCAAACACATTCTACAAAGCTATTTGAATCAAATGAAAGTCAAATACATTCTACAAAGCTAATTGAATCAAATGAAAGTCAAACACATTCGAACAAAGCTATTTAAATCAAACAAATGTCAAATACATTCTATGAAGCTAATTGTATCAAATGAAAGTCAAACACATTCAAACAAAGCTATTTGAATCAAATGAAAATCAAACACATTCAAACATAGTTATTTAAATCAAATGAAAGTGAAATGCATTCTACAAAACTATTTGAATCAAATGAAAGTTTAAAACATTCAAACAAAGCTATTTGAATCAAATGGAAGTCAAATACATTCTACAAAGCTAATTGTATCAAATGAAAGTCAAACACATTCAAATAAAGCTATTTGAATCAAATGAAAGTCAAATACATTCTACAAAGCTAATTGTATTAAATGAAAGTCAAACACATTCAAATAAAGCTATTTGAATCAGATGAAAGTCTAACACATTCAAACAAAGTAAAAAACATTCAAACATAGATATTTGAATCAAATGAAAGTCAAACACATTCAAACAAAGTTATTTGAATAAAATAAAAGTCAAATACATTCTATAAAGCTAATTGAACCAAATGAAAGTAAAAAACATTCAAACAAAGCTATTTGAATCAAATGAAAGTCAAATATATTCTACAAAGCTAGTTGAATGAAATGAAAGTCAAACACATTGAAACAAAGCTATTTGAATCAAATGAATGTCAAACACATTCAAACAAAGGAATTTGAATCAAATGAAAGTCAAACACATTCTACAAAGCTAATTGAATCAAATGAAAGTCAAAACACTTAAACCAAGCTATTTGAATCAAATGAAAGTCAAATACATTCTACAAAGCTAATTGTAGCAAATGAAAGTCAAACACATTCAAACAAAGCTATTTGAATCAAATAAAAGTCAAATACATTCTACAAAGCAATTTAAATAAAATGAAAGTCAAATACATTCTACATAGCTATTTGAATCAAATGAGAGTCAAATACATTTAAACAAAGCAAATTAAATCAAATAAGAGTCAAATACATTCTACAAAGCTAATTGAATCAAATGATAGTTAAACACATTCAAACAAAGCTATTTAAATATAATAAAAGTCGTATACATTCTACAAAGCTAATTGAATCAAATGAAAGTGAAACATATTCAAACAAAGCTATTTAAATCAAATGAAAGTTAAACACATTCAAACAAAGCTATTTTAATCAAATGAAAGTCAAATACATTCTACAATGCTATTTGAATCAAATGAAAGTCAAGCACATTCAAACAGTGCTATTTGAATCAAATGAAAGTCGAACACATTCACACAAAGGAATTTGAATCAAATGAAAGTCAAACACATTCAAATAAAGCTATTTGAATCAAATGAGAGTCAAATACATTCAAACAAAGCTAATTAAATCAAATAAAAGTCAAATACATTCTACAAAGCAAATTGAATCAAATGAAAGTCAAACACATTCAAACAAAGCTATTTGAATCAAATAAAAGTCAAATACATTCTACAAAGCAAATCGAATCAAATGAAAGTCAAACACATTCAAACAAATCTATTTTAATCAAATGAAAGTCAAACACATTCAAACAAAGCTATTTGAATCAAATGGAAGTCAAACACATTTTAAAAAGCTATTTGAATCAAATGGAAGTCAAATACATTCTACAAAGCTAATTGTATCAAATGAAAGTCAAACACATTCAAACAAAGCTATTTGAATTAAATGAAAGTCAAATACATTCTAGAAAGCTAATTGTATTAAATGAAAGTCAAACACATTCAAATAAAGCTATTTGAATCAAATGAAAGTCTAACACATTCAAACAAAGTAAAAAACATTCAAACAAAGATATTTGAATCAAATGAAAGTCAAACACATTCAAACAAAACTATTTGAATAAAATAAAAGTCAAATACATTCTATAAAGCTAATTGAACCAAATGAAAGTAAAAACATTCAAACAAAGCTATTTGAATCAAATGAAAGTCAAATATATTCTACAAAGCTAGTTGAATCAAATGAAAGTCAAACACATTGAAACAATGCTATTTGAATCAAATGAATGTCAAACACATTCAAACAAAGGAATTTGAATCAAATGAAAGTCAAACACATTCAAATAAAGCTATTTGAATCAAATGAGAGTCAAATACATTCAAACAAAGCTAATTAAATCAAATAAAAGTCAAATACATTCTACAAAGCGAATTGAATCAAATGTAAGTCAAACACATTCAAACAAAGCTATTTGAATCAAATGAAAGTCAAACACATTCTACAAAGCTATTTGAATCAAATGAAAGTCAAATACATTCTACAAAGCTAATTGAATCAAATGAAAGTCAAACACATTCGAACAAAGCTATTTAAATCAAACAAATGTCAAATACATTCTATGAAGCTAATTGTAACAAATGAAAGTCAAACACATTCAAACAAAGCTATTTGAATAAAATAAAAGTCAAATACATTCTACAAAGCAAATCGAATCAAATGAAAGTCAAACTCATTCAAACAAAGTTATTTGAATCAAATGAAAGTCAAATACATTCTACAAAGCTAATTGAATCAAATGAAAGTCAAACACATTAAAACAAAGCTATTTTAATCAAATGAAAGTCAAATACATTCTACAAAGCTAGTTGAATCAAATGAAAGTCAAGCACATTCAAACAAAGCTCATTGAATCAAATGAAAGTCGAACACATTCAAACAAAGGAATTTGAATCAAATGAAAGTCAAGCACATTCAAATAAAGCTATTTGAATCAAATGAGAGTCAAATACATTCAAACAAAGCTAATTAAATCAAATAAAAGTCAAATACATTCTACAAAGCAAATTGAATCAAATGAAAGTCAAACACATTCAAACAAAGCTATTTGAATCAAATGAAAGTCAAATACATTCTACAAAGCTATTTGAATCAAATGAAAGTCAAATACATTCTACAAAGCTAATTGAATCAAATGAAAGTCAAACACATTCGAACAAAGCTATTTAAATCGAATAAATGTCAAATACATTCTATGAAGCTAATTGAATCAAATGAAATTCAAACACATTCAAACAAAGCTATTTGAATCAAATGAAAGTCAAACACATTCAAACATAGTTAGTTAAATCAAATGAAAGTCAAATGCATTCTACAAAACTATTTGAAGCAAATGAAAGTCTAAAACATTCAAACAAAGCTATTTGAATCAAATGAAAGTCAAATACATTCTACAAAGCTAATTGTATTAAATGAAAGTTAAACACATTCAAATAAAGCTATTTGAATCAAATGAAAGTCTAACACATTCAAACAAAGCTATTTTAATCAAATGAAAGTCAAATACATTCTACAAAGCTAGTTGAATCAAATGAAAGTCATGCACATTCAAACAAAGCTATTTGAATCAAATGAAAGTCGAACACATTCAAACAAAGGAATTTGAATCAAATGAAAGTCAAGCACATTCAAATAAAGCTATTTGAATCAAATGAGAGTCAAATACATTTAAACAAAGCTAATTAAATCAAATAAAAGTCAAATACATTCTACAAAGCAAATTGAATCAAATGAAAGTCAAACACATTCAAACAAAGCTATTTGAATCAAATGAAAGTCAAACACATTCTACAAAGCTATTTGAATCAAATGAAAGTCAAATACATTCTACAAAGCTAATTGAATCAAATGAAAGTCAAACACATTCGAACAAAGCTATTTAAATCAAACAAATGTCAAATACATTCTATGAAGCTAATTGTATCAAATGAAAGTCAAACACATTTAAACAAAGCTATTTGAATCAAATGAAAATCAAACACATTCAAACATAGTTATTTAAATCAAATGAAAGTGAAATGCATTCTACAAAACTATTTGAATCAAATGAAAGTTTAAAACATTCAAACAAAGCTATTTGAATCAAATGGAAGTCAAATACATTCTACAAATCTAATTGTATCAAATGAAAGTCAAACACATTCAAACAAAGCTATTTGAATCAAATGAAAGTCAAATACATTCTACAAAGCTAATTGTATTAAATGAAAGTCAAACACATTCAAATAAAGCTATTTGAATCAAATGAAAGTCTAACACATTCAAGCAAAGTAAAAAACATTCAAACATAGATATTTGAATCAAATGAAAGTCAAACACATTCAAATAAAGTTATTTGTATAAAATAAAAGTCAAATACATTCAATAAAGCTAATTGAACCAAATGAAAGTAAAAAACATTCAAACAAAGCTATTTGAATCAAATGAAAGTCAAATATATTCTACAAAGCTAGTTGAATGAAATGAAAGTCAAACACATTGAAACAAAGCTATTTGAATCAAATGAATGTCAAACACATTCAAACAAAGGAATTTGAATCAAATGAAAGTCAAACACATTCTACAAAGCTAATTGAATCAAATGAAAGTAAAACCATTTAAACCAAGCTATTTGAATCAAATGAAAGTCAAATACATTCTACAAAGCTAATTGTAGCAAATGAAAGTCAAACACATTCAAACAAAGCTATTTGAATCAAATAAAAGTCAAATACATTCTACAAAGCAATTTAAATAAAATGAAAGTCAAATACATTCTACAAAGCTATTTGAATCAAATGAGAGTCAAATACACTTAAACAAAGCAAATTAAATCAAATAAGAGTCAAATACATTCTACAAAGCTAATTGAATCAAATGATAGTTAAACACATTCAAACAAAGTTATTTAAATATAATAAAAGTCATATACATTCTACAAAGCTAATTGAATCAAATGAAAGTCAAACATATTCAAACAAAGCTATTTAAATCAAATGAAAGTTAAACACATTCAAACAAAGCTATTTTAATCAAATGAAAGTCAAATACATTCTACAATGCTATTTGAATCAAATGAAAGTCGAACACATTCACACAAAGGAATTTGAATCAAATGAAAGTCAAACACATTCAAATAAAGCTATTTGAATCAAATGAGAGTCAAATACATTCAAACAAAGCTAATTAAATCAAATAAAAGTCAAATACATTCTACAAAGCAAATTGAATCAAATGAAAGTCAAACACATTCAAACAAAGCTATTTGAATCAAATAAAAGTCAAATACATTCTACAAAGCAAATCGAATCAAATGAAAGTCAAACACATTCAAACAAAGCTATTTTAATCAAATGAAAGTAAAACACATTCAAACAAAGCTATTTGAATCAAATGGAAGTCAAACACATTTTACAAAACTATTTGAATCAAATGGAAGTCAAATACATTCTACAAAGCTAATTGTATCAAATGAAAGTCAAACACATTCAAACAAAGCTATTTGAATTAAATGAAAGTTAAATACATTCTACAAAGCTAATTGTTTTAAATGAAAGTCAAACACATTCAAATAAAGCTATTTGAATCAAATGAAAGTCTAACACATTCAAACAAAGTAAAAAACATTCAAACAAAGATATTTGAATCAAATGAAAGTCAAACACATTCAAACAAAGCTATTTGAATAAAATAAAATTCAAATACATTCTATAAAGCTAATTGAACCAAATGAAAGTAAAAAACATTCAAACAAAGCTATTTGAATCAAATGAAAGTCAAATATATTCTACAAAGCTAGTTGAATCAAATGAAAGTCAAACACATTGAAACAAAGCTATTTGAATCAAATGAATGTCAAACACATTCAAACAAAGGAATTTGAATCAAATGAAAGTCAAACACATTCAAATAAAGCTATTTGAATCAAATGAGAGTCAAATACATTCAAACAAAGCTAATTAAATCAAATAAAAGTCAAATACATTCTACAAAGCGAATTGAATCAAATGAAAGTCAAACACATTCAAACAAAGCTATTTGAATCAAATGAAAGTCAAACACATTCTACAAAGCTATTTGAATCAAATGAAAGTCAAACACATTCTACAAAGCTAATTGAATTAAATGAAAGTCAAACACATTCAAACAAAGCTATTTAAATCAAATAAATGTCAAATACATTCTATAAAGCTATTTGAATCAAATGAAAGTCAAACACATTCAAACAAAGCTATTTGAATCAAATGAAAGTCAAATACATTCTACAAAGTAAATCGAAATAAATGAAAGTCAAACACATTCAAACAAAGCTATTTGAATCAAATGAAAGTCAAATACATTCTACAAAGCTAATTGAATCAAATGAAAGTCAAACACATTCAAACAAAGCTATTTTAATCAAATGAAAGTCAAATACATTCTACAAAGCTAGTTGAATCAAATGAAAGTCAAGCACATTCAAACAAAGCTATTTGAATCAAATGAAAGTCGTACACATTCAAACAAAGGAATTTGAATCAAATGAAAGTCAAACACATTCAAATAAAGCTATTTGAATCGAATGAGAGTCAAATACATTCAAACAAAGCTGATTAAATCAAATAAAAGTCAAATACATTCTACAAAGCAAATTGAATCAAATGAAAGTTAAACACATTCAAACAAAGCTATTTGAATCAAATTAAAGTCAAATACATTCTACAAAGCTATTTGAATCAAATGAAAGTCAAATACATTCTACAAAGCTATTTGAATCAAATGAGAGTCAAATACATTCAAACAAAGCAAATTAAATCAAATAAGAGTCAAATACATTCCACAAAGCTAATTGAATCAAATGATAGTTAAACACATTCAAACAAAGCTATTTGAATCAAATTAAAGTCAAATACATTCTACAAAGCTATTTGAATCAAATGAAAGTCAAATACATTCTACAAAGCTATTTGAATCAAATGAGAGTCAAATACATTCAAACAAAGCAAATTAAATCAAATAAGAGTCAAATACATTCCACAAAGCTAATTGAATCAAATGATAGTTAAACACATTCAAACAAAGCTATTTGAATAAAATAAAAGTCATATACATTCTACAAAGCTAATTGAATCAAATGAAAGTCAAACATATTAAAACAAAGCTATTTAAATCAAATGAAAGTTAAACACATTCAAACAAAGCTATTTTAATCAAATGAAAGTAAAATATACTCTACAATGCTATTTGAATCAAATGAAAGTCAAACACATTCAAGCAAAGCTATTTGAATCAAATAAAAGTCAAATAAATTCTACAAAGCAAATCGAATCAAATGAAAGTCAAACACATTCAAACAAAGGAATTTGAATCAAATGAAAGGCAAACACATTCAAACAAAGCTATTTGAATCAAATGGAAGTCAAACACATTTTACAAAGCTATTTGAATCAAATGGAAGTCAAATACATTCTACAAAGCTAATTGTATCAAATGAAAGTCAAACACATTCAAACAAAGCTATTTGAATTAAATGAAAGTCAAATACATTCTACAAAGCTAATTGTATTAAATGAAAGTCAAACACATTCAAATAAAGCTATTTAAATCAAATGAAAGTCTAACACATTCAAACAAAGTAAAAAACATTCAAACAAAGATATTTGAATCAAATGAAAGTCAAACACATTCAAACAAAGCTATTTGAATAAAATAAAAGTCAAATACATTCTATAAAGCTAATTGAACCAAATGAAAGTAAAAAACATTCAAACAAAGCTATTTGAATCAAATGAAAGTCAAATATATTCTACAAAGCTAGTTGAATCAAATGAAAGTCAAACACATTGAAACAAAGCTATTTGAATCAAATGAATGTCAAACACATTCAAACAAAGGAATTTGAATCAAATGAAATTCAAACACATTCAAATAAAGCTATTTGAATCAAATGAGAGTCAAATACATTCAAACAAAGCTAATTAAATCAAATAAAAGTCAAATACATTCTACAAAGCAAATTGAATCAAATGAAAGTCAAACACATTCAAACAAAGCTATTTGAATCAAATAAAAGTCAAATACATTCTACAAAGCAAATCGAATCAAATGAAAGTCAAACACATTCAAACAAAGCTATTTTAATCAAATGAAAGTCAAACACATTCAAACAAAGCTATTTGAATCAAATGGAAGTCAAACACATTTTAAAAAGCTATTTGAATCAAATGGAAGTCAAATACATTCTACAAAGCTAATTGTATCAAATGAAAGTCAAACACATTCAAACAAAGCTATTTGAATTAAATGAAAGTCAAATACATTCTACAAAGCTAATTGTATTAAATGAAAGTCAAACACATTCAAATAAAGCTATTTAAATCAAATGAAAGTCTAACACATTCAAACAAAGTAAAAAACATTCAAACAAAGATATTTGAATCAAATGAAAATCAAACACATTCAAACAAAGCTATTTGAATAAAATAAAAGTCAAATACATTCTATAAAGCTAATTGAACCAAATGAAAGTAAAAAACATTCAAACAAAGCTATTTGAATCGAATGAAAGTCAAATATATTCTACAAAGCTAGTTGAATCAAATGAAAGTCAAACACATTGAAACAAAGCTATTTGAATCAAATGAATGTCAAACACATTCAAACAAAGGAATTTGAATCAAATGAAATTCAAACACATTCAAATAAAGCTATTTGAATCAAATGAGAGTCAAATACATTCAAACAAAGCTAATTAAATCAAATAAAAGTCAAATACATTCTACAAAGCAAATTGAATCAAATGAAAGTCAAACACATTCAAACAAAGCTATTTGAATAAAATGAAAGTCAAATATATTCTACAAAGCTAGTTGAATGAAATGAAAGTCAAACACATTGAAACAAAGCTATTTGAATCAAATGAATGTCAAACACATTCAAACAAAGGAATTTGAATCAAATGAAAGTCAAACACATTCTACAAAGCTAATTGTATCAAATGAAAGTCAAAACACTTAAACCAAGCTATTTGAATCAAATGAAAGTCAAATACATTCTACAAAGCTAATTGTAGCAAATGAAAGTCAAACACATTCAAACAAAGCTATTTGAATCAAATAAAAGTCAAATACATTCTACAAAGCAATTTAAATAAAATGAAAGTCAAATACATTCTACATAGCTATTTGAATCAAATGAGAGTCAAATACATTTAAACAAAGCAAATTAAATCAAATAAGAGTCAAATACATTCTACAAAGCTAATTGAATCAAATGATAGTTAAACACATTCAAACAAAGCTATTTAAATATAATAAAAGTCTTATACATTCTACAAAGCTAATTGAATCAAATGAAAGTGAAACATATTCAAACAAAGCTATTTAAATCAAATGAAAGTTAAACACATTCAAACAAAGCTATTTTAATCAAATGAAAGTCAAATACATTCTACAATGCTATTTGAATCAAATGAAAGTCAAGCACATTCAAACAGTGCTATTTGAATCAAATGAAAGTCGAACACATTCACACAAAGGAATTTGAATCAAATGAAAGTCAAACACATTCAAATAAAGCTATTTGAATCAAATGAGAGTCAAATACATTCAAACAAAGCTAATTAAATCAAATAAAAGTCAAATACATTCTACAAAGCAAATTGAATCAAATGAAAGTCAAACACATTCAAACAAAGCTATTTGAATCAAATAAAAGTCAAATACATTCTACAAAGCAAATCGAATCAAATGAAAGTCAAACACATTCAAACAAATCTATTTTAATCAAATGAAAGTCAAACACATTCAAACAAAGCTATTTGAATCAAATGGAAGTCAAACACATTTTAAAAAGCTATTTGAATCAAATGGAAGTCAAATACATTCTACAAAGCTAATTGTATCAAATGAAAGTCAAACACATTCAAACAAAGCTATTTGAATTAAATGAAAGTCAAATACATTCTAGAAAGCTAATTGTATTAAATGAAAGTCAAACACATTCAAATAAAGCTATTTGAATCAAATGAAAGTCTAACACATTCAAACAAAGTAAAAAACATTCAAACAAAGATATTTGAATCAAATGAAAGTCAAACACATTCAAACAAAACTATTTGAATAAAGTAAAAGTCAAATACATTCTATAAAGCTAATTGAACCAAATGAAAGTAAAAAACATTCAAACAAAGCTATTTGAATCAAATGAAAGTCAAATATATTCTACAAAGCTAGTTGAATCAAATGAAAGTCAAACACATTGAAACAATGCTATTTGAATCAAATGAATGTCAAACACATTCAAACAAAGGAATTTGAATCAAATGAAAGTCAAACACATTCAAATAAAGCTATTTGAATCAAATGAGAGTCAAATACATTCAAACAAAGCTAATTAAATCAAATAAAAGTCAAATACATTCTACAAAGCGAATTGAATCAAATGTAAGTCAAACACATTCAAACAAAGCTATTTGAATCAAATGAAAGTCAAACACATTCTACAAAGCTATTTGAATCAAATGAAAGTCAAACACATTCAAACAAAGCTATTTTAATCAAATGAAAGTCAAATACATTCTACAAAGCTAGTTGAATCAAATGAAAGTCAAGCACATTCAAACAAAGCTATTTGAATCAAATGAAAGTCGTACACATTCAAACAAAGGAATTTGAATCAAATGAAAGTCAAACACATTCAAATAAAGCTATTTGAATCAAATGAGAGTCAAATACATTCAAACAAAGCTGATTAAATCAAATAAAAGTCAAATACATTCTACAAAGCAAATTGAATCAAATGAAAGTTAAACACATTCAAACAAAGCTATTTGAATCAAATTAAAGTCAAATACATTCTACAAAGCTATTTGAATCAAATGAAAGTCAAATACATTCTACAAAGCTATTTGAATCAAATGAGAGTCAAATACATTCAAACAAAGCAAATTAAATCAAATAAGAGTCAAATACATTCTACAAAAATAATTGAATCAAATGATAGTTAAACACATTCAAAGAAAGCTATTTGAATAAAATAAAAGTCATATACATTCTACAAAGCTAATTGAATCAAATGAAAGTCAAACATATTAAAACAAAGCTATTTAAATCAAATGAAAGTTAAACACATTCAAACAAAGCTATTTTAATCAAATGAAAGTCAAATATACTCTACAATGCTATTTGAATCAAATGAAAGTCAAACACATTCAAGCAAAGCTATTTGAATCAAATAAAAGTCAAATAAATTCTATAAAGCAAATCGAATCAAATGAAAGTCAAACACATTCAAACAAAGGAATTTGAATCAAATGAAAGGCAAACACATTCAAACAAAGCTATTTGAATCAAATGGAAGTCAAACACATTTTACAAAGCTATTTGAATCAAATGGAAGTCAAATACATTCTACAAAGCTAATTGTATCAAATGAAAGTCAAACACATTCAAACAAAGCTATTTGAATTAAATGAAAGTCAAATACATTCTACAAAGCTAATTGTATTAAATGAAAGTCAAACACATTCAAATAAAGCTATTTAAATCAAATGAAAGTCTAACACATTCAAACAAAGTAAAAAACATTCAAACAAAGATATTTGAATCAAATGAAAGTCAAACACATTCAAACAAAGCTATTTGAATAAAATAAAAGTCAAATACATTCTATAAAGCTAATTGAACCAAATGAAAGTAAAAAACATTCAAACA
Organism: Chenopodium quinoa; assembly: GCF_001683475.1. NCBI lineage: Eukaryota > Viridiplantae > Streptophyta > Magnoliopsida > Caryophyllales > Amaranthaceae > Chenopodium > Chenopodium quinoa. Next base: position 52,619 of record NW_018744070.1, on the reverse strand, counting down.
AAGCTATTTGAATCAAATGAAAGTCAAATATATTCTACAAAGCTAGTTGAATCAAATGAAAGTCAAACACATTGAAACAAAGCTATTTGAATCAAATGAATGTCAAACACATTCAAACAAAGGAATTTGAATCAAATGAAAGTCAAACACATTCAAATAAAGCTATTTGAATCAAATGAGAGTCAAATACATTCAAACAAAGCTAATTAAATCAAATAAAAGTCAAATACATTCTACAAAGCGAATTGAATCAAATGAAAGTCAAACACATTCAAACAAAGCTATTTGAATCAAATGAAAGTCAAACACATTCTACAAAGCTATTTGAATCAAATGAAAGTCAAACACATTCTACAAAGCTAATTGAATCAAATGAAAGTCAAACACATTCAAACAAAGCTATTTAAATCAAATAAATGTCAAATACATTCTATAAAGCTATTTGAATCAAATGAAAGTCAAACACATTCAAACAAAGCTATTTGAATCAAATGAAAGTCAAATACATTCTACAAAGTAAATCGAAATAAATGAAAGTCAAACACATTCAAACAAAGCTATTTGAATCAAATGAAAGTCAAATACATTCTACAAAGCTAATTGAATCAAATGAAAGTCAAACACATTCAAACAAAGCTATTTTAATCAAATGAAAGTCAAATACATTCTACAAAGCTAGTTGAATCAAATGAAAGTCAAACACATTCAAACAAAGCTATTTGAATTAAATGAAAGTCAAATACATTCTACAAAGCTAATTGTATTAAATGAAAGTCAAACACATTCAAATAAAGCTATTTAAATCAAATGAAAGTCTAACACATTCAAACAAAGTAAAAAACATTCAAACAAAGATATTTGAATCAAATGAAAGTCAAACACATTCAAACAAAGCTATTTGAATAAAATAAAAGTCAAATACATTCTATAAAGCTAATTGAACCAAATGAAAGTAAAAAACATTCAAACAAAGCTATTTGAATCAAATGAAAGTCAAATATATTCTACAAAGCTAGTTGAATCAAATGAAAGTCAAACACATTGAAACAAAGCTATTTGAATCAAATGAATGTCAAACACATTCAAACAAAGGAATTTGAATCAAATGAAATTCAAACACATTCAAATAAAGCTATTTGAATCAAATGAGAGTCAAATACATTCAAACAAAGCTAATTAAATCAAATAAAAGTCAAATACATTCTACAAAGCAAATTGAATCAAATGAAAGTAAAAAATTCAAACAAAGCTATTTGAATCAAATGCAAGTCAAATATATTCTACAAAGCTAGTTGAATGAAATGAAAGTCAAACACATTGAAACAAAGCTATTTGAATCAAATGAATGTCAAACACATTCAAACAAAGGAATTTGAATCAAATGAAAGTCAAACACATTCTACAAAGCTAATTGAATCAAATGAAAGTCAAAACACTTAAACCAAGCTATTTGAATCAAATGAAAGTCAAATACATTCTACAAAGCTAATTGTAGCAAATGAAAGTCAAACACATTCAAACAAAGCTATTTGAATCAAATAAAAGTCAAATACATTCTACAAAGCAATTTAAATAAAATGAAAGTCAAATACATTCTACATAGCTATTTGAATCAAATGAGAGTCAAATACATTTAAACAAAGCAAATTAAATCAAATAAGAGTCAAATACATTCTACAAAGCTAATTGAATCAAATGATAGTTAAACACATTCAAACAAAGCTATTTAAATATAACAAAAGTCGTATACATTCTACAAAGCTAATTGAATCAAATGAAAGTGAAACATATTCAAACAAAGCTATTTAAATCAAATGAAAGTTAAACACATTCAAACAAAGCTATTTTAATCAAATGAAAGTCAAATACATTCTACAATGCTATTTGAATCAAATGAAAGTCAAGCACATTCAAACAGTGCTATTTGAATCAAATGAAAGTCGAACACATTCACACAAAGGAATTTGAATCAAATGAAAGTCAAACACATTCAAATAAAGCTATTTGAATCAAATGAGAGTCAAATACATTCAAACAAAGCTAATTAAATCAAATAAAAGTCAAATACATTCTACAAAGCAAATTGAATCAAATGAAAGTCAAACACATTCAAACAAAGCTATTTGAATCAAATAAAAGTCAAATACATTCTACAAAGCAAATCGAATCAAATGAAAGTCAAACACATTCAAACAAATCTACTTTAATCAAATGAAAGTCAAACACATTCAAACAAAGCTATTTGAATCAAATGGAAGTCAAACACATTTTAAAAAGCTATTTGAATCAAATGGAAGTCAAATACATTCTACAAAGCTAATTGTATCAAATGAATGTCAAACACATTCAAACAAAGCTATTTGAATTAAATGAAAGTCAAATACATTCTAGAAAGCTAATTGTATTAAATGAAAGTCAAACACATTCAAATAAAGCTATTTGAATCAAATGAAAGTCTAACACATTCAAACAAAGTAAAAAACATTCAAACAAAGATATTTGAATCAAATGAAAGTCAAACACATTCAAACAAAACTATTTGAATAAAATAAAAGTCAAATACATTCTATAAAGCTAATTGAACCAAATGAAAGTAAAAAACATTCAAACAAAGCTATTTGAATCAAATGAAAGTCAAATATATTCTACAAAGCTAGTTGAATCAAATGAAAGTCAAACACATTGAAACAATGCTATTTGAATCAAATGAATGTCAAACACATTCAAACAAAGGAATTTGAATCAAATGAAAGTCAAACACATTTAAATAAAGCTATTTGAATCAAATGAGAGTCAAATACATTCAAACAAAGCTAATTAAATCAAATAAAAGTCAAATACATTCTACAAAGCGAATTGAATCAAATGTAAGATAAACACATTCAAACAAAGCTATTTGAATCAAATGAAAGTCAAACACATTCTACAAAGCTATTTGAATCAAATAAAAGTCAAATACATTCTACAAAGCTAATTGAATCAAATGAAAGTCAAACACATTCGAACAAAGCTATTTAAATCAAACAAATGTCAAATACATTCTATGAAGCTAATTGTAACAAATGAAAGTCAAACACATTCAAACAAAGCTATTTGAATAAAATAAAAGTCAAATACATTCTACAAAGCAAATCGAATCAAATGAAAGTCAAACTCATTCAAACAAAGCTATTTGAATCAAATGAAAGTCAAATACATTCTACAAAGCTAATTGAATCAAATGAAAGTCAAACTCATTAAAACAAAGCTATTTTAATCAAATGAAAGTCAAATACATTCTACAAAGCTAGTTGAATCAAATGAAAGTCAAGCACATTCAAACAAAGCTCATTGAATCAAATGAAAGTCGAACACATTCAAACAAAGGAATTTGAATCAAATGAAAGTCAAGCACATTCAAATAAAGCTATTTGAATCAAATGAGAGTCAAATACATTCAAACAAAGCTAATTAAATCAAATAAAAGTCAAATACATTCTACAAAGCAAATTGAATCAAATGAAAGTCAAACACATTCAAACAAAGCTATTTGAATCAAATGAAAGTCAAATACATTCTACAAAGCTATTTGAATCAAATGAAAGTCAAATACATTCTACAAAGCTAATTGAATCAAATGAAAGTCAAACACATTCGAACAAAGCTATTTAAATCGAATAAATGTCAAATACATTCTATGAAGCTAATTGAATCAAATGAAATTCAAACACATTCAAACAAAGCTATTTGAATCAAATGAAAGTCAAACACATTCAAACATAGTTAGTTAAATCAAATGAAAGTCAAATGCATTCTACAAAACTATTTGAAGCAAATGAAAGTCTAAAACATTCAAACAAAGCTATTTGAATCAAATGAAAGTCAAATACATTCTACAAAGCTAATTGTATTAAATGAAAGTTAAACACATTCAAATAAAGCTATTTGAATCAAATGAAAGTCTAACACATTCAAACAAAGCTATTTTAATCAAATGAAAGTCAAATACATTCTACAAAGCTAGTTGAATCAAATGAAAGTCATGCACATTCAAACAAAGCTATTTGAATCAAATGAAAGTCGAACACATTCAAACAAAGGAATTTGAATCAAATGAAAGTCAAGCACATTCAAATAAAGCTATTTGAATCAAATGAGAGTCAAATACATTCAAACAAAGCTATTTGAATCAAATAAAAGTCAAATACATTCTACAAAGCAAATTGAATCAAATGAAAGTCAAACACATTCAAACAAAGCTATTAGAATCAAATGAAAGTCAAACACATTCTACAAAGCTATTTGAATCAAATGAAAGTCAAATGAAATTCAAAGCTATTTAAATCAAACAAATGTCAAATACATTCTATGAAGCTAATTGTATCAAATGAAAGTCAAACACATTCAAACAAAGCTATTTGAATCAAATGAAAATTAAACACATTCAAACATAGTTATTTAAATCAAATGAAAGTGAAATGCATTCTACAAAACTATTTGAATCAAATGAAAGTTTAAAACATTCAAACAAAGCTATTTGAATCAAATGGAAGTCAAATACATTCTACAAATCTAATTGTATCAAATGAAAGTCAAACACATTCAAACAAAGCTATTTGAATCAAATGAAAGTCAAATACATTCTACAAAGCTAATTGTATTAAATGAAAGTCAAACACATTCAAATAAAGCTATTTGAATCAAATGAAAGTCTAACACATTCAAGCAAAGTAAAAAACATTCAAACATAGATATTTGAATCAAATGAAAGTCAAACACATTCAAATAAAGTTATTTGTATAAAATAAAAGTCAAATACATTCAATAAAGCTAATTGAACCAAATGAAAGTAAAAAACATTCAAACAAAGCTAATTGAATCAAATGAAAGTCAAATATATTCTACAAAGCTAGTTGAATGAAATGAAAGTCAAACACATTGAAACAAAGCTATTTGAATCAAATGAATGTCAAACACATTCAAACAAAGGAATTTGAATCAAATGAAAGTCAAACACATTCTACAAAGCTAATTGAATCAAATGAAAGTCAAACCATTTAAACCAAGCTATTTGAATCAAATGAAAGTCAAATACATTCTACAAAGCTAATTGTAGCAAATGAAAGTCAAACACATTCAAACAAAGCTATTTGAATCAAATAAAAGTCAAATACATTCTACAAAGCAATTTAAATAAAATGAAAGTCAAATACATTCTATAAAGCTATTTGAATCAAATGAGAGTCAAATACATTTAAACAAAGCAAATTAAATCAAATAAGAGTCAAATACATTCTACAAAGCTAATTGAATCAAATGATAGTTAAACACATTCAAACAAAGCTATTTAAATATAATAAAAGTCATATACATTCTACAAAGCTAATTGAATCAAATGAAAGTCAAACATATTCAAACAAAGCTATTTAAATCAAATGAAAGTTAAACACATTCAAACAAAGCTATTTTAATCAAATGAAAGTCAAATACATTCTACAATGTTATTTGAATCAAATGAAAGTCAAGCACATTCAAACAGTGCTATTTGAATCAAATGAAAGTCGAACACATTCACACAAAGGAATTTGAATCAAATGAAAGTCAAACACATTCAAATAAAGCTATTTGAATCAAATGAGAGTCAAATACATTCAAACAAAGCTAATTAAATCAAATAAAAGTCAAATACATTCTACAAAGCAAATTGAATCAAATGAAAGTCAAACACATTCAAACAAAGCTATTTGAATCAAATAAAAGTCAAATACATTCTACAAAGCAAATCGAATCAAATGAAAGTCAAACACATTCAAACAAAGCTATTTTAATCAAATGAAAGTAAAACACATTCAAACAAAGCTATTTGAATCAAATGGAAGTCAAACACATTTTACAAAACTATTTGAATCAAATGGAAGTCAAATACATTCTACAAAGCTAATTGTATCAAATGAAAGTCAAACACATTCAAACAAAGCTATTTGAATTAAATGAAAGTTAAATACATTCTACAAAGCTAATTGTTTTAAATGAAAGTCAAACACATTCAAATAAAGCTATTTGAATCAAATGAAAGTCTAACACATTCAAACAAAGTAAAAAACATTCAAACAAAGATATTTGAATCAAATGAAAGTCAAACACATTCAAACAAAGCTATTTGAATAAAATAAAAGTCAAATACATTCTATAAAGCTAATTGAACCAAATGAAAGTCAAACACATTGAAACAAAGCTATTTGAATCAAATGAATGTCAAACACATTCAAACAAAGGAATTTGAATCAAATGAAAGTCAAACACATTCAAATAAAGCTATTTGAATCAAATGAGAGTCAAATACATTCAAACAAAGCTAATTAAATCAAATAAAAGTCAAATACATTCTACAAAGCGAATTGAATCAAATGAAAGTCAAACACATTCAAACAAAGCTATTTGAATCAAATGAAAGTCAAACACATTCTACAAAGCTATTTGAATCAAATGAAAGTCAAACACATTCTACAAAGCTAATTGAATCAAATGAAAGTCAAACACATTCAAACAAAGCTATTTAAATCAAATAAATGTCAAATACATTCTATAAAGCTATTTGAATCAAATGGAAGTCAAACACATTCAAACAAAGCTATTTGAATCAAATGAAAGTCAAATACATTCTACAAAGTAAATCGAAATAAATGAAAGTCAAACACATTCAAACAAAGCTATTTGAATCAAATGAAAGTCAAATACATTCTACAAAGCTAATTGAATCAAATGAAAGTCAAACACATTCAAACAAAGCTATTTTAATCAAATGAAAGTCAAATACATTCTACAAAGCTAGTTGAATCAAATGAAAGTCAAGCACATTCAAACAAAGCTATTTGAATCAAATGAAAGTCGTACACATTCAAACAAAGGAATTTGAATCAAATGAAAGTCAAACACATTCAAATAAAGCTATTTGAATCAAATGAGAGTCAAATACATTCAAACAAAGCTGATTAAATCAAATAAAAGTCAAATTCATTCTACAAAGCAAATTGAATCAAATGAAAGTTAAACACATTCAAACAAAGCTATTTGAATCAAATTAAAGTCAAATACATTCTACAAAGCTATTTGAATCAAATGAAAGTCAAATACATTCTACAAAGCTAATTGTAGCAAATGAAAGTCAAACACATTCAAACAAAGCTATTTGAATCAAATAAAAGTCAAATACATTCTACAAAGCAATTTAAATAAAATGAAAGTCAAATACATTCTATAAAGCTATTTGAATCAAATGAGAGTCAAATACATTTAAACAAAGCAAATTAAATCAAATAAGAGTCAAATACATTCTACAAAGCTAATTGAATCAAATGATAGTTAAACACATTCAAACAAAGCTATTTAAATATAATAAAAGTCATATACATTCTACAAAGCTAATTGAATCAAATGAAAGTCAAACATATTCAAACAAAGCTATTTAAATCAAATGAAAGTTAAACACATTCAAACAAAGCTATTTTAATCAAATGAAAGTCAAATACATTCTACAATGTTATTTGAATCAAATGAAAGTCAAGCACATTCAAACAGTGCTATTTGAATCAAATGAAAGTCGAACACATTCACACAAAGGAATTTGAATCAAATGAAAGTCAAACACATTCAAATAAAGCTATTTGAATCAAATGAGAGTCAAATACATTCAAACAAAGCTAATTAAATCAAATAAAAGTCAAATACATTCTACAAAGCAAATTGAATCAAATGAAAGTCAAACACATTCAAACAAAGCTATTTGAATCAAATAAAAGTCAAATACATTCTACAAAGCAAATCGAATCAAATGAAAGTCAAACACATTCAAACAAAGCTATTTTAATCAAATGAAAGTAAAACACATTCAAACAAAGCTATTTGAATCAAATGGAAGTCAAACACATTTTACAAAACTATTTGAATCAAATGGAAGTCAAATACATTCTACAAAGCTAATTGTATCAAATGAAAGTCAAACACATTCAAACAAAGCTATTTGAATTAAATGAAAGTTAAATACATTCTACAAAGCTAATTGTTTTAAATGAAAGTCAAACACATTCAAATAAAGCTATTTGAATCAAATGAAAGTCTAACACATTCAAACAAAGTAAAAAACATTCAAACAAAGATATTTGAATCAAATGAAAGTCAAACACATTCAAACAAAGCTATTTGAATAAAATAAAAGTCAAATACATTCTATAAAGCTAATTGAACCAAATGAAAGTCAAACACATTGAAACAAAGCTATTTGAATCAAATGAATGTCAAACACATTCAAACAAAGGAATTTGAATCAAATGAAAGTCAAACACATTCAAATAAAGCTATTTGAATCAAATGAGAGTCAAATACATTCAAACAAAGCTAATTAAATCAAATAAAAGTCAAATACATTCTACAAAGCGAATTGAATCAAATGAAAGTCAAACACATTCAAACAAAGCTATTTGAATCAAATGAAAGTCAAACACATTCTACAAAGCTATTTGAATCAAATGAAAGTCAAACACATTCTACAAAGCTAATTGAATCAAATGAAAGTCAAACACATTCAAACAAAGCTATTTAAATCAAATAAATGTCAAATACATTCTATAAAGCTATTTGAATCAAATGGAAGTCAAACACATTCAAACAAAGCTATTTGAATCAAATGAAAGTCAAATACATTCTACAAAGTAAATCGAAATAAATGAAAGTCAAACACATTCAAACAAAGCTATTTGAATCAAATGAAAGTCAAATACATTCTACAAAGCTAATTGAATCAAATGAAAGTCAAACACATTCAAACAAAGCTATTTTAATCAAATGAAAGTCAAATACATTCTACAAAGCTAGTTGAATCAAATGAAAGTCAAGCACATTCAAACAAAGCTATTTGAATCAAATGAAAGTCGTACACATTCAAACAAAGGAATTTGAATCAAATGAAAGTCAAACACATTCAAATAAAGCTATTTGAATCAAATGAGAGTCAAATACATTCAAACAAAGCTGATTAAATCAAATAAAAGTCAAATTCATTCTACAAAGCAAATTGAATCAAATGAAAGTTAAACACATTCAAACAAAGCTATTTGAATCAAATTAAAGTCAAATACATTCTACAAAGCTATTTGAATCAAATGAAAGTCAAATACATTCTACAAAGCTATTTGAATCAAATGAGAGTCAAATACATTCAAACAAAGCAAATTAAATCAAATAAGAGTCAAATACATTCTACAAAGCTAATTGAATCAAATGATAGTTAAACACATTCAAACAAAGCTATTTGAATAAAATAAAAGTCATATACATTCTACAAAGCTAATTGAATCAAATGAAAGTCAAACATATTAAAACAAAGCTATTTAAATCAAATGAAAGTTAAACACATTCAAACAAAGCTATTTTAATCAAATGAAAGTCAAATATACTCTACAATGCTATTTGAATCAAATGAAAGTCAAACACATTCAAGCAAAGCTATTTGAATCAAATAAAAGTCAAATAAATTCTACAAAGCAAATCGAATCAAATGAAAGTCAAACACATTCAAACAAAGGAATTTGAATCAAATGAAAGGCAAACACATTCAAACAAAGCTATTTGAATCAAATGGTAGTCAAACACATTTTACAAAGCTATTTGAATCAAATGGAAGTCAAATACATTCTACAAAGCTAATTGTATCAAATGAAAGTCAAACACATTCAAACAAAGCTATTTGAATTAAATGAAAGTCAAATACATTCTACAAAGCTAATTGTATTAAATGAAAGTCAAACACATTCAAATAAAGCTATTTGAATCAAATGAAAGTCTAACACATTCAAACAAAGTAAAAAACATTCAAACAAAGATATTTGAATCAAATGAAAGTCAAACACATTCAAACAAAGCTATTTGAATAAAATAAAAGTCAAATACATTCTATAAAGCTAATTGAACCAAATGAAAGTAAAAAACATTCAAACAAAGCTATTTGAATCAAATGAAAGTCAAATATATTCTACAAAGCTAGTTGAATCAAAAGAAAGTCAAACACATTGAAACAAAGCTATTTGAATCAAATGAATGTCAAACACATTCAAACAAAGGAATTTGAATCAAATGAAATTCAAACACATTCAAATAAAGCTATTTGAATCAAATGAAAGTCAAATACATTCTACAAAGCTAATTGAATCAAATGAAAGTCAAACACATTCAAACAAAGCTATTTTAATCAAATGAAAGTCAAATACATTCTACAAAGCTAGTTGAATCAAATGAAAGTCAAGCACATTCAAACAAAGCTATTTGAATCAAATGAAAGTCGTACACATTCAAACAAAGGAATTTGAATCAAATGAAAGTCAAACACATTCAAATAAAGCTATTTGAATCAAATGAGAGTCAAATACATTCAAACAAAGCTGATTGAATCAAATGAAAGTCAAATTCATTCTACAAAGCAAATTGAATCAAATGAAAGTTAAACACATTCAAACAAAGCTATTTGAATCAAATTAAAGTCAAATACATTCTACAAAGCTATTTGAATCAAATGAAAGTCAAATACATTCTACAAAGCTATTTGAATCAAATGAGAGTCAAATACATTCAAACAAAGCAAATTAAATCAAATAAGAGTCAAATACATTCTACAAAGCTAATTGAATCAAATGATAGTTAAACACATTCAAACAAAGCTATTTGAATAAAATAAAAGTCATATACATTCTACAAAGCTAATTGAATCAAATGAAAGTCAAACATATTAAAACAAAGCTATTTAAATCAAATGAAAGTTAAACACATTCAAACAAAGCTATTTTAATCAAATGAAAGTCAAATATACTCTACAATGCTATTTGAATCAAATGAAAGTCAAACACATTCAAGCAAAGCTATTTGAATCAAATAAAAGTCAAATAAATTCTACAAAGCAAATCGAATCAAATTAAAGTCAAACACATTCAAACAAAGGAATTTGAATCAAATAAAAGGCAAACACATTCAAACAAAGCTATTTGAATCAAATGGAAGTCAAACACATTTTACAAAGCTATTTGATTCAAATAGAAGTCAAATACATTCTACAAAGCTAATTGTATCAAATGAAAGTCAAACACATTCAAACAAAGCTATTTGAATTAAATGAAAGTCAAATACATTCTACAAAGCTAATTGTATTAAATGAAAGTCAAACACATTCAAATAAAGCTATTTGAATCAAATGAAAGTCTAACACATTCAAACAAAGTAAAAAACATTCAAACAAAGATATTTGAATCAAATGAAAGTCAAACACATTCAAACAAAGCTATTTGAATAAAATAAAAGTCAAATACATTCTATAAAGCTAATTGAACCAAATGAAAGTAAAAAACATTCAAACAAAGCTATTTGAATCAAATGAAAGTCAAATATATTCTACAAAGCTAGTTGAATCAAAAGAAAGTCAAACACATTGAAACAAAGCCATTTGATTCAAATGAATGTCAAACACATTCAAACAAAGGAATTTGAATCAAATGAAATTCAAACACATTCAAATAAAGCTATTTGAATCAAATGAGAGTCAAATACATTCAAACAAAGCTAATTAAATCAAATAAAAGTCAAATACATTCTACAAAGCAAATTGAATCAAATGAAAGTCAAACACATTTAAACAAAGCTATTTGAATCAAATAAAAGTCAAATACATTCTACAAAGCAAATCGAATCAAATGAAAGTCAAACACATTCAAACAAAGCTATTTTAATCAAATGAAAGTCAAACACATTCAAACAAAGCTATTTGAATCAAATGGAAGTCAAACACATTTTAAAAAGCTATTTGAATCAAATGGAAGTCAAATACATTCTACAAAGGTAATTGTATCAAATGAAAGTCAAACACATTCAAACAAAGCTATTTGAATTAAATGAAAGTCAAATACATTCTACAAAGCTAATTGTATTAAATGAAAGTCAAACACATTCAAATAAAGCTATTTAAATCAAATGAAAGTCTAACACATTCAAACAAAGTAAAAAACATTCAAACAAAGATATTTGAATCAAATGAAAGTCAAACACATTCAAACAAAGCTATTTGAATAAAATAAAAGTCAAATACATTCTATAAAGCTAATTGAACCAAATGAAAGTAAAAAACATTCAAACAAAGCTATTTGAATCAAATGAAAGTCAAATATATTCTACAAAGCTAGTTGAATCAAATGAAAGTCAAACACATTGAAACAAAGCTATTTGAATCAAATGAATGTCAAACACATTCAAACAAAGGAATTTGAATCAAATGAAATTCAAACACATTCAAATAAAGCTATTTGAATCAAATGAGAGTCAAATACATTCAAACAAAGCTAATTAAATCAAATAAAAGTCAAATACATTCTACAAAGCTAATTGAATCAAATGAAAAGTCAAACACATTCAAACAAAGCTATTTGAATCAAATAAAAGTCAAATACATTCTACAAAGCAAATCGAATCAAATGAAAGTCAAACACATTCAAACAAAGCTATTTTAATCAAATGAAAGTCAAACACATTCAAACAAAGCTTTTTTAATTAAATGAATGTCAAATACATTCTACAAAGCTAATTGAATCAAATGAAAGTCAAACACATTCAAACAAAGCTATTTGAAGAAAATGAAAGTCAAATACATTCTACAAAGCAAATTGAAACAAATGAAAGTCAAACACAGTCAAACAAAGTTATTTGACTCAAATGAAAGTCAAATACATTCTACAAAGCTAATTGAATCAAATGAAAGTCAAACACATTCAAACAAAGCTATTTGAATCAAATGAAAGTCAAACACATTCAAACAAAGATTTTGAATCAAATGAAAGTCAAATACATTCTACAAACCTAATTGAATCAAATGAAAGTCAAACACATTCAAATAAAGCTATTTGAATCAAATGAAAGTCAAATACATTCTACAAAGCTAATTGAATCAAATGAAAGTCAAATACATTCAAACAAAGCTATTTTAATCAAAGGAGAGTCAAATAAATTCAAACAAAGCTAATTAAATCAGATAAAAGTAAAATACATTCTACAAAGCTAATTAAATCAAATGAAAGTCAAACACATTCAAACAAAGCCTTTTAAATAAAATGAAAGTCAAACACATTCAAAAAAAGCTTTGTAATTTAAATGAAAGTCAAACACATTTAAACAAAGCTATATAAATCAAATGAAAGTGAAATGCATTCTACAAAGCAAATTGATGTAAATGAAATTCAAACACATTCAAACAAAGCTATTTGAATCAAATGACAGTCAAACACATTCTACAAAGCTAATTGAATCAATTGAAAGTCAAACACATTCAAACAAAGCTATTTGAATTAAATGAAAGTCAAATACATTCAAACAAAGCAAATTGAATCAAATGAAAGTCAAACACAGTCAAACAAAGTTTTTTGATTCAAATGAAAGTCAAATACATTTTACAAAGCTAATTGAATCAAATGAAAGTCAAACACATTCAAACAAAGCTGTTTGAATCAAATGAGAGTCAAATATATTCAAACAAAGCTAATTAAATAAAATAAAAGTAAAATACATTCTACAAAGCTAATTGAATCAAATGAAAGTCAAACATATTCAAACAAAGCTATTTAAATCAAATGAAAGTTAAACACATTCAAACAAAGCTATTTTAATCAAATAAAAGTCAAATACATTCTACAAAGCAAATCGAATCAAATGAAAGTCAAACACATTCAAACAAAGCTATTTTAATCAAATGAAAGTAAAACACATTCAAACAAAGCTATTTGAATCAAATGGAAGTCAAACACATTTTACAAAACTATTTGAATCAAATGGAAGTCAAATACATTCTACAAAGCTAATTGTATCAAATGAAAGTCAAACACATTTAAACAAAGCTATTTGAATTAAATTAAAGTCAAATACATTCTACAATGCTAATTGTATTAAATGAAAGTCAAACACATTCAAATAAAGCTATTTAAATCAAATGAAAGTCTAACACATTCAAACAAAGTAATAAACATTCAAACAAAGATATTTGAATCAAATGAAAGTCAAACACATTCAAACAAAGATATTTGAATAAAATAAAAGTCAAATACATTCTATAAAGCTAATTGAACCAAATGAAAGTAAAAAACATTCAAACAAAGCTAATTGAATCAAATGAAAGTCAAATATATTCTACAAAGCTAGTTGAATCAAATGAAAGTCAAACACATTGAAACAAAGCTATTTGAATCAAATGAATGTCAAACACATTCAAACAAAGGAATTTGAATCGAATGAAAGTCAAACACATTCAAATAAAGCTATTTGAATCAAATGAGAGTCAAATACATTCAAACAAAGCTAATTAAATCAAATAAAAGTCAAATACATTCTACAAAGCGAATTGAATCAAATGAAAGTCAAACACATTCAAACAAAGCTATTTGAATCAAATGAAAGTCAAACACATTCTACAAAGCTATTTGAATCAAATGAAAGTCAAATACATTCTACAAAGCTAATTGAATCAAATGAAAGTCAAACACATTCAAACAAAGCTATTTAAATCAAATAAATGTCAAATACATTCTATAAAGCTATTTGAATCAAATGAAATTCAAACACATTCAAACAAAGCTATTTGAATCAAATGAAAGTCAAATACATTCTACAAAGTAAATCGAAATAAATGAAAGTCAAACACATTCAAACAAAGCTATTTGAATCAAATGAAAGTCAAATACATTCTACAAAGCTAATTGAATCAAATGAAAGTCAAACACATTCAAACAAAGCTATTTTAATCAAATGAAAGTCAAATACATTCTACAAAGCTAGTTGAATCAAATGAAAGTCAAGCACATTCAAACAAAGCTATTTGAATCAAATGAAAGTCATACACATTCAAACAAAGGAATTTGAATCAAATGAAAGTCAAACACATTCAAATAAAGCTATTTGAATCAAATGAGAGTCAAATACATTCAAACAAAGCTGATTAAATCAAATAAAAGTCAAATACATTCTACAAAGCAAATTGAATCAAATGAAAGTTAAACACATTCAAACAAAGCTATTTGAATCAAATTAAAGTCAAATACATTCTACAAAGCTATTTGAATCAAATGAAAGTCAAATACATTCTACAAAGCTATTTGAATCAAATGAGAGTCAAATACATTCAATTAAAGCAAATTAAATCAAATAAGAGTCAAATACATTTTACAAAGCTAATTGAATCAAATGATAGTTAAACACATTCAAACAAAGCTATTTGAATAAAATAAAAGTCATATACATTCTACAAAGCTAATTGAATCAAATGAAAGTCAAACATATTAAAACAAAGCTTTTTAAATCAAATGAAAGTTAAACACATTCAAACAAAGCTATTTTAATCAAATGAAAGTCAAATATATTCTACAATGCTATTTGAATCAAATGAAAGTCAAGCACATTCAAACAAAGCTATTTTAATCAAATGAAAGTTAAACACATTCAAACAAAGTTATTTTAATCAAATGAAAGTCAAATACATTCTACAATGCTATTTGAATCAAATGAAAGTCAAGCACATTCAAACAGTGCTATTTGAATCAAATGAAAGTCGAACACATTCACACAAAGGAATTTGAATCAAATGAAAGTCAAACACATTCAAATAAAGCTATTTGAATCAAATGAGAGTCAAATACATTCAAACAAAGCTAATTAAATCAAATAAAAGTCAAATACATTCTACAAAGCAAATTGAATCAAATGAAAGTCAAACACATTCAAACAAAGCTATTTTAATCAAATGAAAGTAAAACACATTCAAACAAAGCTATTTGAATCAAATAGAAGTCAAACACATTTTACAAAACTATTTGAATCAAATGGAAGTCAAATACATTCTACAAAGCTAATTGTATCAAATGAAAGTCAAACACATTCAAACAAAGCTATTTGAATTAAATGAAAGTCAAATACATTCTACAAAGCTAATTGTATTAAATGAAAGTCAAACACATTCAAATAAAGCTATTTGAATCAAATGAAAGTCTAACACATTCAAACAAAGTAAAAAACATTTAAACAAAGATATTTGAATCAAATGAAAGTCAAACACATTCAAACAAAGCTATTTGAATAAAATAAAAGTCAAATACATTCTATAAAGCTAATTGAACCAAATGAAAGTAAAAAACATTCAAACAAAGCTATTTGAATCAAATGAAAGTCAAATATATTCTACAAAGCTAGTTGAATCAAATGAAAGTCAAACACATTGAAACAAAGCTATTTGAATCAAATGAATGTCAAACACATTCAAACAAAGGAATTTGAATCAAATGAAAGTCAAACACATTCAAATAAAGCTATTTGAATCAAATGAGAGTCAAATACATTCAAACAAAGCTAATTAAATCAAATAAAAGTCAAATACATTCTACAAAGCGAATTGAATCAAATGAAAGTCAAACACATTCAAACAAAGCTATTTGAATCAAATGAAAGTCAAACACATTCTACAAAGCTATTTGAATCAAATGAAAGTAAAATACATTCTACAAAGCTAATTGAATCAAATGAAAGTCAAACACATTCAAACAAAGCTATTTAAATCAAATAAATGTCAAATACATTCTATAAAGCTATTTGAATTAAATGAAAGTCAAACACATTCAAACAAAGCTATTTGAATCAAATGAAAGTCAAATACATTCTACAAAGTAAATGGAAATAAATGAAAGTCAAACACATTCAAACAAAGCTATTTGAATCAAATGAAAGTCAAATACATTCTACAAAGCTAATTGAATCAAATGAAAGTCAAACACATTCAAACAAAGCTATTTTAATCAAATGAAAGTCAAATACATTCTACAAAGCTAGTTGAATCAAATGAAAGTCAAGCACATTCAAACAAAGCTATTTGAATCAAATGAAAGTCGTACACATTCAAACAAAGGAATTTGAATCAAATGAAAGTCAAACACATTCTAATAAAGCTATTTGAATCAAATGAGAGTCAAATACATTCAAACAAAGCTGATTAAATCAAATAAAAGTCAAATACATTCTACAAAGCAAATTGAATCAAATGAAAGTTAAACACATTCAAACAAAGCTATTTGAATCAAATTAAAGTCAAATACATTCTACAAAGCTATTTGAATCAAATGAAAGTCAAATACATTCTATAAAGCTATTTGAATCAAATGAGAGTCAAATACATTCAAACAAAGCAAATTAAATCAAATAAGAGTCAAATACATTCTACAAAGCTAATTGAATCAAATGATAGTTAAACACATTCAAACAAAGCTATTTGAATAAAATAAAAGTCATATACATTCTACAAAGCTAATTGAATCAAATGAAAGTCAAACATATTAAAACAAAGCTTTTTAAATCAAATGAAAGTTAAACACATTCAAACAAAGCTATTTTAATCAAATGAAAGTCAAATATATTCTACAATGCTATTTGAATCAAATGAAAGTCAAGCACATTCAAACAGTGCTATTTGAATCAAATGAAAGTCGAACACATTCAAACAAAGGAATTTGAATCAAATGAAAGTCAAACACATTCAAATAAAGCTATTTGAATGAAATGAGAGTCAAATACATTCAAACAAAGCTAATTAAATCAAATAAAAGTCAAATACATTCTACAAAGCAAATTGAATCAAATGAAAGTCAAACACATTCAAACAAAGCTATTTGAATGAAACAAAAGTCAAATACATTCTACAAAGCAAATCAAATCAAATGAAAGTCAAACACATTCAAACAAAGCTATTTTAATCAAATGAAAGTCAAACACATTCAAACAAAGCTATTTGAATCAAATGGAAGTCAAACACATTTTACAAAGCTATTTGAATCAAATGGAAGTCAAATACATTCTACAAAGCTAATTGTATCAAATGAAAGTCAAACACATTCAAACAAAGCTATTTGAATTAAATGAAAGTCAAATACATTCTACAAAGCTAATTGTATTAAATGAAAGTCAAACACATTCAAATAAAGCTATTTGAATCAAATGAAAGTCTAACACATTCAAACAAAGTAAAAAACATTCAAACAAAGATATTTGAATCAAATGAAAGTCAAACACATTCAAACAAAGCTATTTGAATAAAATAAAAGTCAAACACATTCTATAAAGCTAATTGAACCAAATGAAAGTAAAAAACATTCAAACAAAGCTATTTGAATCAAATGAAAGTCAAATATATTCTACAAAGCTAGTTGAATCAAATGAAAGTCAAACACATTGAAACAAAGCTATTTGAATCAAATGAATGTCAAACACATTCAAACAAAGGAATTTGAATCAAATGAAATTCAAACACATTCAAATAAAGCTATTTGAATCAAATGAGAGTCAAATACATTCAAACAAAGCTAATTAAATCAAATAAAAGTCAAATACATTCTACAAAGCGAATTGAATCAAATGAAAGTCAAACACATTCAAACAAAGCTATTTGAATCAAATGAAAGTCAAACACATTCTACAAAGCTATTTGAATCAAATGAAAGTAAAATACATTCTACAAAGCTAATTGAATCAAATGAAAGTCAAACACATTCAAACAAAGCTATTTTAATCAAATGAAAGTCAAATACATTCTACAAAGCTAGTTGAATCAAATGAAAGTCAAGCACATTCAAACAAAGCTATTTGAATCAAATAAAAGTCGTACACATTCAAACAAAGGAATTTGAATCAAATGAAAGTCAAACACATTCAAATAAAGCTATTTGAATCAAATGAGAGTCAAATACATTCAAACAAAGCTGATTAAATCAAATAAAAGTCAAATACATTCTACAAAGCAAATTGAATCAAATGAAAGTTAAACACATTCAAACAAAGCTATTTGAATCAAATTAAAGTCAAATACATTCTACAAAGCTATTTGAATCAAATGAAAGTCAAATACATTCTACAAAGCTAATTGAATCAAATGAAAGTCAAACACATTCAAACAAAGCTATTTAAATCAAATAAATGTCAAATACATTCTATAAAGCTATTTGAATCAAATGAAAGTCAAACACATTCAAACAAAGCTATTTGAATCAAATGAAAGTCAAATACATTCTACAAAGTAAATGGAAATAAATGAAAGTCAAACACATTCAAACAAAGCTATTTGAATCAAATGAAAGTCAAATACATTCTACAAAGCTAATTGAATCAAATGAAAGTCAAACACATTCAAACAAAGCTATTTTAATCAAATGAAAGTCAAATACATTCTACAAAGCTAGTTGAATCAAATGAAAGTCAAGCACATTCAAACAAAGCTATTTGAATCAAATGAAAGTCGTACACATTCAAACAAAGGAATTTGAATCAAATGAAAGTCAAACACATTCTAATAAAGCTATTTGAATCAAATGAGAGTCAAATACATTCAAACAAAGCTGATTAAATCAAATAAAAGTCAAATACATTCTACAAAGCAAATTGAATCAAATGAAAGTTAAACACATTCAAACAAAGCTATTTGAATCAAATTAAAGTCAAATACATTCTACAAAGCTATTTGAATCAAATGAAAGTCAAATACATTCTACAAAGCTATTTGAATCAAATGAGAGTCAAATACATTCAAACAAAGCAAATTAAATCAAATAAGAGTCAAATACATTCTACAAAGCTAATTGAATCAAATGATAGTTAAACACATTCAAACAAAGCTATTTGAATAAAATAAAAGTCATATACATTCTACAAAGCTAATTGAATCAAATGAAAGTCAAACATATTAAAACAAAGCTTTTTAAATCAAATGAAAGTTAAACACATTCAAACAAAGCTATTTTAATCAAATGAAAGTCAAATATATTCTACAATGCTATTTGAATCAAATGAAAGTCAAGCACATTCAAACAGTGCTATTTGAATCAAATGAAAGTCGAACACATTCAAACAAAGGAATTTGAATAAAATGAAAGTCAAACACATTCAAATAAAGCTATTTGAATGAAATGAGAGTCAAATACATTCAAACAAAGCTAATTAAATCAAATAAAAGTCAAATACATTCTACAAAGCAAATTGAATCAAATGAAAGTCAAACACATTCAAACAAAGCTATTTGAATGAAATAAAAGTCAAATACATTCTACAAAGCAAATCGAATAAAATGAAAGTCAAACACATTCAAACAAAGCTATTTTAATCAAATGAAAGTCAAACACATTCAAACAAAGCTATTTGAATCAAATGGAAGTCAAACACATTTTACAAAGCTAATTGTATCAAATGAAAGTCAAACACATTCAAACAAAGCTATTTGAATTAAATGAAAGTCAAATACATTCTACAAAGCTAATTGTATTAAATGAAAGTCAAACACATTCAAATAAAGCTATTTGAATCAAATGAAAGTCTAACACATTCAAACAAAGTAAAAAACATTCAAACAAAGATATTTGAATCAAATGAAAGTCAAACACATTCAAACAAAGCTATTTGAATAAAATAAAAGTCAAACACATTCTATAAAGCTAATTGAACCAAATGAAAGTAAAAAACATTCAAACAAAGCTATTTGAATCAAATGAAAGTCAAATATATTCTACAAAGCTAGTTGAATCAAATGAAAGTCAAACACATTGAAACAAAGCTATTTGAATCAAATGAATGTCAAACACATTCAAACAAAGGAATTTGAATCAAATGAAATTCAAACACATTCAAATAAAGCTATTTGAATCAAATGAGAGTCAAATACATTCAAACAAAGCTAATTAAATCAAATAAAAGTCAAATACATTCTACAAAGCGAATTGAATCAAATGAAAGTCAAACACATTCAAACAAAGCTATTTGAATCAAATGAAAGTCAAACACATTCTACAAAGCTATTTGAATCAAATGAAAGTAAAATACATTCTACAAAGCTAATTGAATCAAATGAAAGTCAAACACATTCAAACAAAGCTATTTTAATCAAATGAAAGTCAAATACATTCTACAAAGCTAGTTGAATCAAATGAAAGTCAAGCACATTCAAACAAAGCTATTTGAATCAAATAAAAGTCGTACACATTCAAACAAAGGAATTTTAATCAAATGAAAGTCAAACACATTCAAATAAAGCTATTTGAATCAAATGAGAGTCAAATACATTCAAACAAAGCTGATTAAATCAAATAAAAGTCAAATACATTCTACAAAGCAAATTGAATCAAATGAAAGTTAAACACATTCAAACAAAGCTATTTGAATCAAATTAAAGTCAAATACATTCTACAAAGCTATTTGAATCAAATGAAAGTCAAATACATTCTACAAAGCTATTTGAATCAAATGCGAGTCAAATACATTCAAACAAAGCAAATTAAATCAAATAAGAGTCAAATACATTCAACAAAGCTAATTGAATCAAATGATAGTTAAACACATTCAAACAAAGCTATTTGAATAAAATAAAAGTCATATACATTCTACAAAGCTAATTGAATCAAATGAAAGTCAAACATATTAAAACAAAGCTATTTAAATCAAATGAAAGTTAAACACATTCAAACAAAGCTATTTTAATCAAATGAAAGTCAAATATATTCTACAATGCTATTTGAATCAAATGAAAGTCAAGCACATTCAAACAGTGCTATTTGAATCAAATGAAAGTCGAACACATTCAAACAAAGGAATTTGAATCAAATGAAAGTCAAACACATTCAAATAAAGCTATTTGAATCAAATGAGAGTCAAATAAGTCAAACAAAGCTAATTAAATCAAATAAAAGTCAAACACATTCAAACAAAGCTATTTGAATCAAATAAAAGTCAAATACATTCTACAAAGCAAATCGAATCAAATGAAAGTCAAACACATTCAAACAAAGCTATTTTAATCAAATGAAAGTCAAACACATTCAAACAAAGCTATTTGAATCAAATGGAAGTCAAACACATTTTACAAAGCTATTTGAATCAAATGGAAGTCAAATACATTCTACAAAGCTAATTGTATCAAATGAAAGTCAAACACATTCAAACAAAGCTATTTGAATTAAATGAAAGTCAAATACATTCTACAAAGCTAATTGTATTAAATGAAAGTCAAACACATTCAAATAAAGCTATTTGAATCAAATGAAAGTCTAACACATTCAAACAAAGTAAAAAACATTCAAACAAAGATATTTGAATCAAATGAAAGTCCAACACATTCAAACAAAGCTATTTGAATAAAATAAAAGTCAAATACATTCTATAAAGCTAATTGAACCAAATGAAAGTAAAAAACATTCAAACAAAGCTATTTGAATCAAATGAAAGTCAAATATATTCTACAAAGCTAGTTGAATCAAATGAAAGTCAAACAGATTGAAACAAAGCTATTTGAATCAAATGAATGTCAAACACATTCAAACAAAGGAATTTGAATCAAATGAAATTCAAACACATTCAAATAAAGCTATTTGAATCAAATGAGAGTCAAATACATTCAAACAAAGCTAATTAAATCAAATAAAAGTCAAATACATTCTACAAAGCGAATTGAATCAAATGAAAGTCAAACACATTCAAACAAAGCTATTTGAATTAAATGAAAGTCTGAACAATATGGTCAAAGTTCTACTGTTTGTAATGGTCCAAGTGGTTACGGTGAGGTCCAAATTCAAGGCAATGCAAAGGAATTGTTTCTGTCCAAATTATTCCTTAATCCTTTGCACGGTTTTGGTCCGAAAGTTTTTACAAGGGGTTGCACTTCACTTAGTGTAATTAACCTTGTAGAAAGTATCTAGCAAGTGACGGTTTTCCAAGCTCCAAATACACGTTTAATGGGCGTCGGTTACAAGCTGAATTAGAGGCGGTTTGGGCGTGTTTCATGCTAGCCGTTTGTAAGTTACTTAGGCTGATTAAAGTGGCGTGATTCATGGCACTTGTTGGGCGTAAATTATGGAGTTTGTTGGCTGAACATTGCACCTCATTATTTGGGGGTTATGAAGAATAAAGAGGCGTGAATCAAGGCATTAAAATGGGAGTTACAAAGCTTGAAGAGTGGCTGTTTTGGGCGTGTGTTTATGGCTATTGGAGATGCTCTTTGGATGCTATTTTGGCTGGTCATTTTCCCTTGTTTCAAGCCTAGTCTTTAGGTCTTATAATTAGTTTAATTATGTTTGTAATGGGGTTAAGTGGGACGTGTATTAACCACTCATTCCCTTAGTTAATTTCCTTTTGGTTATTTCGTTTTGTTAATTAAAGTAGGCAAGTGAAAAGGTTGTATTGATGCTATAAATAGCATACTTTGAATGAATGAAAATCATCCAAGATTATTTGCCTAAAACGTGTGTTTTGTTAATTGAAGTGACTTGAGTTTAGTTCACTTTGTTTTCCAAATTTGAGTGTCCGAATTTAAAGAGTGTTAGTTTTGGTGAGAGTTCCCAAGATTAGGACTTATAGTTTATGATTTGGTGAGAGTTCCCTCATCTAGACTATCCCAAGCAAACGAGTGAGAGTTCCTCTTTGCTATATCCTTAGCTTAGGGTGAGAGTTCCCCTAACTAAACTGATCACTTGATAATTGAATCTTAAAATCTTTTGAATCTTTTAACTTATCATTGTTGTGACAAGGTTTCTCATCTTGTTTACACATCCTTTGGCGCGTCAGGTAGGGGGGAAAAAAATTTTCTTAAATTTTCCAAAGGGGTCGAATACCTACATACCATGGGAGAGAATCAAGACTTGAGGACAGCTTTGGAAGCTCTTAATCGATCCATTGCTAGTCAGGAAAGGTTGGCCGAAACCAATGCCAATCTACAAGGGAACCTTGCTGCCTTGATGGCAAGGCTCATGAACGAGCAATATAGGAGAGATCAAGGTGAAGACCCTCCACCTAGGAGGGAAGATAGGAGTCCCAAAGTGGACGTTCCTGCCTTTGATGGGACACTTGATCCGGAGAAGTACTTGGAGTGGGAGAAATCCTTGGAAAGGTACTTTGAGTACAAGGACATCCATGAGACGGTTCAACAGTACAAGATAGCCAAAGTCAAACTGAAGGGCTATGGTGACAGTTGGTTGCAAGGAGAACAAAGGGGGCTTACCCTTAGGGGTAAGGCTCACATTTCCACTTGGGAAAAGCTGAAGAAAAGAATGAGAGATCGTTTCATTCCTCACAATTACAAGCAAAATCAGTATGTGAAGTGGAGTACTCTACAACAAAATGGCGACTCAGTGGAAGACTATATCAAAGAATTTGATAGGCTTGCCATTGTGTGTGAGGTGACTGAAAATGAAGAGCTGAAGTTGGGACGTTTTGTAGCTGGGTTGGATCAAGAGTTACAAGACAAACTTGACGGTTACACTAACCTCACGTTTGTGGAAGCTTGCAAACTTGTGACAAAGTTTGATGCTAAAAAGAAAAGGAAGAAAACGCCTACCACTACTCCAGTGGTACGTAAACCACCCTTCACCTCGAAGGAGGGTTCTTCTTTTAGCAAGCCTAATGAGCCACCTAAGAGGAACACGAAGGACTTCAAGCTTAGTGACATTGTACGTTACAAGTGTGGAGGTAGAGGACATTATAAAAAAGATTGTCCTAATTCAAGAGCCTTAACCATGCAAGAGGTTAAACTCATAGCCACCCAAAGCATCAATTGGGAGGAATTTGAGTCTGAAGAAGAGAAGGAGGTGACCCCGCATGAAAAAGATGAGGAGGAGGACCATTGCTATCCTGAGATGGAGGACAAAACAAACTTGGTGGTTAGGAGAGCATTGCAAGCTCGTGTGGAGGAACCTTTGGCGCCACAAAGGCAACACATTTTCATCACCAAATGTAAAGTTGGTGACGAGGTATGTGATTTAATTATTGATGGGGGCAGTGAGGCTAATACTGTGTCGAAAACTTTAGTATCTAAATTGGGTCTTACCACCACTAATCATCCACATCCTTACAAATTGAGTTGGTTAGATTCTAATGCTAGTACTGGGGTTAGAAAGCAATGTATGGTGAATTTTTCGATTGGTTCATATCAAGATAGTCAATTGTGTGATGTTGTTTTAATGGATGCTTGTCATATTCTTCTTGGTAGACCGTGGCAATCTGATAAAAAATCTATCCATGATGGGTACCATAACACCTACACTATCACTCACCAAGGGAAACAAAAGAAATTGCACCCTTTACCACCCCCACGGTTTTCACAACCACAAAAGTCACAAATTTCTTGATTATCTTGTAAATAATTTGGGAGGGAGTTTGAAGGTGAGGAAGAGATATTCATGTTGTACTCTAAAGAAATTCATGAAAAATTTGTGAGTAAAAATCCTAAACTTGCAAAATTGATTAAGGAGTTTGAGGATGTTTTTCCTGATGAGTTACCTAAGGGGTTACCACCCTTGAGAGGAATTGAGCATCAAATTGATCTCATTCCAGGCGCACCTCTACCAAATAAACCTGCCTATAGATGTAACCCTTTAGAAACTAAGGAGTTGCAAAGACAAATCGAAGAATTGATGGGTATGGGCTATGTGCGTGAATCTATGAGTCCATGTGCAGTTCCTGCTTTGTTGGTCCCTAAAAAGGATGGTACTTGGCGTATGTGCATTGATAGTAGAGCTGTTAACAATATTACTATCAAGTACAGATTTCCAATTCCAAGACTGGATGATATGTTGGACGAATTGAGTGGTTCAAATGTATTTTCAAAAGTTGATTTGAGAAGTGGTTACCATCAAATTCGTATGAGGGAAGGTGATGAATGGAAGACTGCATTCAAGACAAAGCATGGGTTGTATGAATGGCTCGTGATGCCGTTTGGATTGACCAATGCACCTAGCACGTTCATGAGATTAATGAACGAGGTGTTGAGGCCATTTCTTGGCAAATTCGTGGTGGTGTACCTTGATGATATCCTTATTTACTCTAAAAATGAGGATGAGCATTTCGATAATTTGTTTCAAGTTTTTTCTGTTTTAAGAACGCAAAAATTGTATGGAGAACTTGAAAAATGTGATTTTATGTTATATGAGGTCACTTTTCTTGGTTACATAGTTTCAGGTGATGGCGTGAAGGTGGATCCTTGCAAGGTTGAAGCAATTCAATCATGGCCTAGTCCGAAAACACTCACGGAGGTCCGTTCTTTCCATGGCCTAGCTTCTTTCTATAGAAGATTTATCAAGAATTTTAGCACACTCATGGCTCCTATAACTGAGTGTACTAAAAAGGGGACGTTTGAATGGACTACACAAGCTCAAAAGGCCTTTGAAGAAGTCAAGGAGAAAATGTGCAACACTCCTATTCTTGCACTCCCTGATTTTTCCAAACCATTTGAAGTTGAGTGTGACGCAAGTGGGAAGGGGATTGGAGCAGTTTTGATTCAAGAAGGGCGTCCAATTGCTTATTTCAGTGAAAAGTTGAGTCAAGGCAAGTTGAATTATTCCACCTATGATAAAGAGTTCTATGCTATGGTACGAGCTCTAGATCATTGGTCACATTACTTGAGACCACAACCGTTCATATTGCATTCGGACCATGAATCTTTAAGGTTCATCCATGGCCAAAAGAAGTTGAATTCAAGACATGCTAAATGGGTTGAATTCTTGCAAACATTTAACTTTTCCTCTAAATACAAGAGTGGAAAGGCTAATGTTGTTGCGGATGCCTTATCTAGGAGGCATAATTTGCTTGGAGTTGTCGAAGCAAAGGTTCTTGGGTTTGATTTGATCAAAGCATACTACAAGGAGGATGGCGATTTCAATGGAATAATACAGAAATGTGTCCATGGAGTATATGACTTATTTTCCTTACATGATGGCTTTCTTTTTAAGGGAAATCGGTTATGCATTCCTAAGTGTCCAATTAGAAGCTTGTTGATTCATGAGGCTCATGGAGGAGGTCTAGCTGGTCACGTGGGGATTCAAAAAACAATGGAGCTTCTTCAAGCTCACTTTTATTGGCCGAAAATGTTAGCCACGGTTCATCTTGTGGTTAGTCGTTGTTCTACTTGTCAAAGGGCCAAGATGGTGTTTCACAAAGGTCTCTACAAGCCTTTGCCAGTTCCGGAAAGACCTTGGGAGGATGTGAGCATGGATTTCATTGTGGCTTTACCTAGAACTCAAAGGGGTAAAGACTCAATCATGGTGGTTGTTGATCGGTTTTCGAAAATGGCTCATTTCATTCCTTGTCACAAGACCGAAGATGCTATGAAAGTGGCTAAGTTATATTTTGAAGAAGTGGTTCGTTTTCATGGGGTGCCACGCACCATTGTGTCCGATCGTGATACAAAATTTCTTAGTCATTTTTGGAAATCAATATGGCGCCTAATGGGAACAAAGCTACTGTTTTGTACTTCACACCATCCACAAACCGATGGTCAAACTGAAGTGGTGAATAGAATACTGGGTTCTTTGCTTAGGACCTTGGTTAGTAAGAGTGCTAAGGATTGGGATGTCAAGCTAGCTCATGCCGAGTTTGCTTACAATCGGACTCCTAGTGCTACTACAAAGTACTCTCCTTTTGAAGTGGTCTATGGTGTCAATCCTTATGTTCCTATTGATCTCATAGCTTTGCCACAAGACAAGTTCGTTCATGGTGGAGCTAAGGAACAAGCCGAGTTCATGTTGAAGGTCCACAAGGAAGTTCGGAAGAACATTGAGAAAGCAAATGAAGTCTACAAGAAACAAGCCAACAAGAGGGTGAAAAACGTGAAGCAATTTGAAGTTGGTGACTTAGTGTGGATTTACATGAGAAAAGAGAGGTTTCCTAGCAAAAGAAAGAACAAGCTTATGCCAAGAGCCGAAGGACCATTTGAAATCGTGGAAAAGATCAATGACAATGCATACAAGGTTGATTTGGGGGGCCAATTTGGTGTCTCAAGCACATTCAACGTTGGGGACCTTGCTCCATACTTTGATGATGACGAATTGAGGGCAATTCCTTTTGAAGAAGAGGAGGATGACCAATATGGTCAAAGTTCTAATGTTTGTAATGGTCCAAGTGGTCACGGTGAGGTCCAAATTCAAGGCAATGCAAAGGAATTGTTTCTGTCCAAATCATTCCTTAATCCTTTGCACGGTTTTGGTCCGAAAGTTTTTACAAGGGGTTGCACTTCACTTAGTGTAATTAACCTTGTAGAAAGTATCTAGCAAGTGACGGTTTTCCAAGCTCCAAATACACGTTTAATGGGCGTCGGTTACAAGCTGAATTGGAGGCGGTTTGGGCGTGTTTCATGCTAGCCGTTTGTAAGTTACTTGGGCTGATTAAAGTGGCGTGATTCATGGCACTTGTTGGGCGTAAATTGTGGAGTTTGTTGGCTGAACATTGCACCTCATTATTTGGGGGTTATGAAGAATAAAGAGGCGTGAATCAAGGCATTAAAATGGGAGTTACAAAGCTTGAAGAGTGGCTGTTTTGGGCGTGTGTTTATGGCTATTGGAGATGCTCTTTGGATGCTATTTTGGCTGGTAATTTTCCCTTGTTTTAAGCCTAGTCTTTAGGTCTTATAATTACTTTAATTATGTTTGTAATGGGGTTAAGTGGGACGTGTATTAACCACTCATTCCCTTAGTTAATTTCCTTTTGGTTATTTCGTTTTGTTAATTAAAGTAGGCAAGTGAAAAGGTTGTATTGATGCTATAAATAGCATACTTTGAATGAATGAAAATCATCCAAGATTATTTGCGTAAAACGTGTGTTTTGTTAATTGAAGTGACTTGAGTTTAGTTCACTTTGTTTTCCAAATTTGAGTGTCCGAATTTGAAGAGTGTTAGTTTTGGTGAGAGTTCCCAAGATTAGGACTTATAGTTTATGATTTGGTGAGAGTTCCCTCATCTAGACTATCCCAAGCAAACGAGTGAGAGTTCCTCTTTGCTATATCCTTAGCTTAGGGTGAGAGTTCCCCTAACTAAACTGATCACTTGATAATTGAATCTTAAAATCTTTTGAATCTTTTAACTTATCATTGTTGTGACAAGGTTTCTCATCTTGTTTACACATCAAAGTCAAACACATTCTACAAAGCTATTTGAATCAAATTAAAGTCAAATACATTCTACAAAGCTAATTGAATCAAATGAAAGTCAAACACATTCAAACAAAGCTATTTAAATCAAATAAATGTCAAATACATTCTATAAAGCTATTTGAATCAAATGAAACTCAAACACATTCAAACAAAGCTATTTGAATCAAATGAAAGTTAAATACATTCTACAAAGTAAATCGAAATAAATGAAAGTCAAACACATTCAAACAAAGCTATTTGTATCAAATGAAAGTCAAATACATTCTACAAAGCTAATTGAATCAAATGAAAGTCAAACACATTCAAACAAAGCTATTTTAATCAAATAAAAGTCAAATACATTCTACAAAGCTAGTTGAATCAAATGAAAGTCAAGCACATTCAAACAAAGCTATTTGAATCAAATGAAAGTCGTACACATTCACACAAAGGAATTTGAATCAAATGAAAGTCAAACACATTCAAATAAAGCTATTTGAATCAAATGAGAGTCAAATACATTCAAACAAAGCTGATTAAATCAAATAAAAGTCAAATACATTCTACAAAGCAAATTGAATCAAATGAAAGTCAAACACATTCAAACAAAGCTATTTGAATCAAATAAAAGTCAAATACATTCTACAAAGCTATTTGAATCAAATGAAAGTCAAATACATTCTACAAAGCTATTTGAATCAAATGAGAGTCAAATACATTCAAACAAAGCAAATTAAATCAAATAAGAGTCAAATACATTCTACAAAGCTAATTGAATCAAATGATAGTTAAGCACATTCAAACAAAGCTATTTGAATAAAATAAAAGTCATATACATTCTACAAAGCTAATTGAATCAAATGAAAGTCAAACATATTCAAACAAAGCTATTTAAATCAAATGAAAGTCAAACACATTCAAACAAAGCAATTTAAATCAATTGAAAGTCAAATACATTCTAGAATGCTATTTGAATCAAATGAAAGTCAAACACATTCAAACAAAGCTATTTTAATCAAATGAAAGTCAAATACATTCTACAAAGCTAGTTGAATCAAATGAAAGTCAAGCACATTCAAACAATGCTATTTGAATCAAATGAAAGTCGAACACATTCAAACAAAGAAATTTGAATCAAATAAAAGTCAAACACATTCAAACAAAGCTAATTGAATCAAATTAAAGTCAAACACATTCGAACAAAGCTATTTAAATCAAATAAATGTCAAATACATTCTATAAAGCTAATTGAATCAAATGAAAGTCAAACACATTCAAACAAAGTTATTTGAATCAAATGAAAGTCAAACACATTCAAACATAGTTATTTAAATCAAATGAAAGTGAAATGCATTCTACAAAACTATTTGAATCAAATGAAAGTCTAAAACATTCAAACAAAGCTATTTGAATCAAATGGAAGTCAAATACATTCTACAAAGCTAATTAAATCAAATAAAAGTCAAATACATTCTACAAAGCAAATTGAATAAAATGAAAGTCAAACATATTCAAACAAAGCTATTTGAACCAAATGAAAGTCAAATACATTCTACAAAGCTAATTGTATTAAATGAAAGTCAAACACATTCAAATAAAGCTATTTGAATCAAATGAAAGTCAAACACATTCAAACAAAGCTATTTTAATCAAATGCAAGTCAAATACATTCTACAAAGCTAGTTGAATCAAATGAAAGTCAAGCACATTCAAACAAAGCTATTTGAATCAAATGAAAGTCGAACACGTTCAAACAAAGGAATTTGAATCAAATGAAAGTCAAACACATTCAAATTAAGCTATTTGAATCAAATGAGAGTCAAATACATTCAAATAAATCTAATTAAATCAAATAAAAGTCAAACACATTCAATCAAAGCTATTTGAATCAAATGAAAGTAAAATACATTCTACAAAGCTAATTGAATCAAATGAAAGTCAATCACATTCAAACAAAGCTATTTGAATCAAATAAAAGTCAAATACATTCTACAAAGCTATTTGAATCAAATGAAAGTCAAATACATTCTACAAAGCTATTTGAATCAAATGATAGTCAAATACATTCAAACAAAGCAAATTAAATCAAATAAGAGTCAAATACATTCCACAAAGCTAATTGAATCAAATGATAGTTAACCACATTCAAACAAAGCTATTTGAATGAAATAAAAGTCATATACATTCTACAAAGCTAATTGAATCAAATGAAAGTCAAACATATTCAAACAAAGCTATTTAAATCAAATGAAAGTCAAACACATTCAAACAAAGCTATTTAAATCAAATGAAAGTCAAATACATTCTACAATACTATTTGAATCAAATGAAAGTCAAACACATTCAAACAAAGCTATTTTAATCAAATGAAAGTCAAATACATTCTACAAAGCTAGGTGAATCAAATGAAAGTCAAGGACATTCAAACAATGCTATTTGAATCAAATGAAAGTCGAACACATTCAAACAAAGGAATTTGAATCGAATGAAAGTTAAACACATTCAAATAAAGCTATTTGAATCAAATGAGAGTCAAATACATTCAAACAAAGCTAATTAAATCAAATAAAAGTCAAATACATTCTACAAAGCAAATTGAATCAAATGAAAGTCAAACACATTCAAACAAAGCTATTTGAATCAAATAAAAGTCAAATACATTCTACAAAGCAAATCGAATCAAATGAAAGTCAAACACATTCAAACAAAGCTATTTGAATCAAATGAAAGTCAAATACATTCTACAAAGCAAATCGAATCAAATGAAAGTCAAACACATTCAAACAAAGCTATTTAAATCAAATAAATGTCAAATATATTCTATAAAGCTATTTGAATCAAATGAAAGTCAAACACATTCAAACAAAGCTATTTGAATCAAATGAAAGTCAAATACATTCTACAAAGCTATTTGAATCAAATGATAGTCAAATACATTCAAACAAAGCAAATTAAATCAAATAAGAGTCAAATACATTCCACAAAGCTAATTGAATCAAATGATAGTTAACCACATTCAAACAAAGCTATTTGAATGAAATAAAAGTCATATACATTCTACAAAGCTAATTGAATCAAATGAAAGTCAAACATATTCAAACAAAGCTATTTAAATCAAATGAAAGTCAAACACATTCAAAC
Source organism: Chenopodium quinoa (assembly GCF_001683475.1). Lineage (NCBI taxonomy): Eukaryota > Viridiplantae > Streptophyta > Magnoliopsida > Caryophyllales > Amaranthaceae > Chenopodium > Chenopodium quinoa. The sequence continues at coordinate 20,515 of NW_018744070.1, read as the reverse complement.
AAAGCTATTTAAATCAAATGAAAGTCAAATACATTCTACAATACTATTTGAATCAAATGAAAGTCAAACACATTCAAACAAAGCTATTTTAATCAAATGAAAGTCAAATACATTCTACAAAGCTAGGTGAATCAAATGAAAGTCAAGGACATTCAAACAATGCTATTTGAATCAAATGAAAGTCGAACACATTCAAACAAAGGAATTTGAATCGAATGAAAGTTAAACACATTCAAATAAAGCTATTTGAATCAAATGAGAGTCAAATACATTCAAACAAAGCTAATTAAATCAAATAAAAGTCAAATACATTCTACAAAGCAAATTGAATCAAATGAAAGTCAAACACATTCAAACAAAGCTATTTGAATCAAATAAAAGTCAAATACATTCTACAAAGCAAATCGAATCAAATGAAAGTCAAACACATTCAAACAAAGCTATTTGAATCAAATGAAAGTCAAATACATTCTACAAAGCAAATCGAATCAAATGAAAGTCAAACACATTCAAATAAAGCTATTTGAATCAAATGAAAGTCAAGCACATTCAAACAATGCTATTTGAATCAAATGAAAGTCGAACACATTCAAACAAAGAAATTTGAATCAAATAAAAGTCAAACACATTCAAACAAAGCTAATTGAATCAAATTAAAGTCAAACACATTCGAACAAAGCTATTTAAATCAAATAAATGTCAAATACATTCTATAAAGCTAATTGAATCAAATGAAAGTCAAACACATTCAAACAAAGTTATTTGAATCAAATGAAAGTCAAACACATTCAAACATAGTTATTTAAATCAAATGAAAGTGAAATGCATTCTACAAAACTATTTGAGTCAAATGAAAGTCTAAAACATTCAAACAAAGCTATTTGAATCAAATGGAAGTCAAATACATTCTACAAAGCTAATTAAATCAAATAAAAGTCAAATACATTCTACAAAGCAAATTGAATAAAATGAAAGTCAAACATATTCAAACAAAGCTATTTGAACCAAATGAAAGTCAAATACATTCTACAAAGCTAATTGTATTAAATGAAAGTCAAACACATTCAAATAAAGCTATTTGAATCAAATGAAAGTCAAACACATTCAAACAAAGCTATTTTAATCAAATGCAAGTCAAATACATTCTACAAAGCTAGTTGAATCAAATGAAAGTCAAGCACATTCAAACAAAGCTATTTGAATCAAATGAAAGTCGAACACGTTCAAACAAAGGAATTTGAATCAAATGAAAGTCAAACACATTCAAATTAAGCTATTTGAATCAAATGAGAGTCAAATACATTCAAACAAAGCTAATTAAATCAAATAAAAGTCTAACACATTCAATCAAAGCTATTTGAATCAAATGAAAGTAAAATACATTCTACAAAGCTAATTGAATCAAATGAAAGTCAATCACATTCAAACAAAGCTATTTGAATCAAATAAAAGTCAAATACATTCTACAAAGCTATTTGAATCAAATGAAAGTCAAATACATTCTACAAAGCTATTTGAATCAAATGATAGTCAAATACATTCAAACAAAGCAAATTAAATCAAATAAGAGTCAAATACATTCCACAAAGCTAATTGAATCAAATGATAGTTAACCACATTCAAACAAAGCTATTTGAATAAAATAAAAGTCATATACATTCTACAAAGCTAATTGAATCAAACGAAAGTCAAACATATTCAAACAAAGCTATTTAAATCAAATGAAAGTCAAACACATTCAAACAAAGCTATTTAAATCAAATGAAAGTCAAATACATTCTACAATACTATTTGAATCAAATGAAAGTCAAACACATTCAAACAAAGCTATTTTAATCAAATGAAAGTCAAATACATTCTACAAAGCTAGGTGAATCAAATGAAAGTCAAGGACATTCAAACAATGCTATTTGAATCAAATGAAAGTCGAACACATTCAAACAAAGGAATTTGAATCGAATGAAAATTAAACACATTCAAATAAAGCTATTTGAATCAAATGAGAGTCAAATACATTCAAACAAAGCTAATTAAATCAAATAAAAGTCAAATACATTCTACAAAGCAAATTGAATCAAATGAAAGTCAAACACATTCAAACAAAGCTATTTGAATCAAATAAAAGTCAAATACATTCTACAAAGCAAATCGAATCAAATGAAAGTCAAACACATTCAAACAAAGCTATTTGAATCAAATGAAAGTCAAATACATTCTACAAAGCAAATCGAATCAAATGAAAGTCAAACACATTCAAACAAAGCTATTTGAATCAAATGAAAGTCAAATACATTCTACAAAGCTATTTGAATCAAATGAAAGTCAAATACATTCTACAAAGCTATTTGAATCAAATGATAGTCAAATACATTCTACAAAGCTATTTGAATCAAATGATAGTCAAATACATTCAAACAAAGCAAATTAAATCAAATAAGAGTCAAATACATTATACAAAGCTAATTGAATCCAATGATAGTTAACCACATTCAAACAAAGCTATTTGAATAAAATAAAAGTCATATACATTCTACAAAGCTAATTGAATCAAATGAAAGTCAAACATATTCAAACAAAGCTATTTAAATCAAATGAAAGTCAAACACATTCAAACAAAGCTATTTAAATCAAATGAAAGTCAAATACATTCTACAATACTATTTGAATCAAATGAAAGTCAAACACATTTAAACAAAGCTATTTTAATCAAATGAAAGTCAAATACATTCTACAAAGCTAGGTGAATCAAATGAAAGTCAAGGACATTCAAACAATGCTATTTGAATCAAATGAAAGTCGAACACATTCAAACAAAGGAATTTGAATCGAATGAAAGTTAAACACATTCAAATAAAGCTATTTGAATCAAATGAGAGTCAAATACATTCAAACAAAGCTAATTAAATCAAATAAAAGTCAAATACATTCTACAAAGCAAATTGAATCAAATTAAAGTCAAACACATTCAAACAAAGCTATTTGAATCAAATAAAAGTCAAATACATTCTACAAAGCAAATCGAATCAAATGAAAGTCAAACACATTCAAACAAAGCTATTTGAATCAAATGAAAGTCAAATACATTCTACAAAGCAAATCGAATCAAATGAAAGTCAAACACATTCAAACAAAGCTATTTAAATCAAATAAATGTCAAATATATTCTATAAAGCTATTTGAATCAAATGAAAGTCAAACACATTCAAACAAAGCTATTTGAATCAAACGAAAGTCAAATACATTCTACAAAGCAAATCGAAATAAATGAAAGTCAAACACATTCAAACAAAGCTATTTGAATCAAATGATAGTCAAACACATTCAAACAAAGCTATTTAAATCAAATGAAAGTCAAATACATTCTACAATGCTATTTGAATAAAATGAAAGTCAAACACATTCAAACAAAGCTATTTTAATCAAATGAAAGTCAAATACATTCTACAAAGCTAATTGAATCAAATGAAAGTCAAACACATTCAAACAAAGCTATTTTAATCAAATAAAAGTCAAATACATTCTACAAAGCTAGTTGAATCAAATGAAAGTCAAGCACATTCAAACAAAGCTCATTGAATCAAATGAAAGTCGAACACATTCAAACAAAGGAATTTGAATCAAATGAAAGTCAAGCACATTCAAATAAAGCTATTTGAATCAAATGAGAGTCAAATACATTCAAACAAAGCTAATTAAATCAAATAAAAGTCAAATACATTCTACAAAGCAAATTGAATCAAATGAAAGTCAAACACATTCAAACAAAGCTATTTGAATCAAATGAAAGTCAAATACATTCTACAAAGCTAAGTGAATCAAATGAAAGTCAAACACATTCGAACAAAGCTATTTAAATCAAATAAATGTCAAATACATTCTATGAAGCTAATTGAATCAAATGAAATTCAAACACATTCAAACAAAGCTATTTGAATCAAATGAAAGTCAAACACATTCAAATAAAGCTATTTGAATAAAATAAAAGTCAAATACATTCTACAAAGCAAATCGAATCAAATGAAAGTCAAACACATTCAAACAAAGCTATTTTAATCAATTGAAAGTCAAATACATTCTACAAAGCTAATTGAATCAAATGAAAGTCAAATACATTCTACAATGCTATTTGAATAAAATGAAAGTCAAACACATTCAAACAAAGCTATTTTAATCAAATGAAAGTCAAATACATTCTACAAAGCTAATTGAATCAAATGAAAGTCAAACACATTCAAACAAAGCTATTTTAATCAAATAAAAGTCAAATACATTCTACAAAGCTAGTTGAATCAAATGAAAGTCAAGCACATTCAAACAAAGCTCATTGAATCAAATGAAAGTCGAACACATTCAAACAAAGGAATTTGAATCAAATGAAAGTCAAGCACATTCAAATAAAGCTATTTGAATCAAATGAGAGTCAAATACATTCAAACAAAGCTAATTAAATCAAATAAAAGTCAAATACATTCTACAAAGCAAATTGAATCAAATGAAAGTCAAACACATTCAAACAAAGCTATTTGAATCAAATGAAAGTCAAATACATTCTACAAAGCTAAGTGAATCAAATGAAAGTCAAACACATTCGAACAAAGCTATTTAAATCAAATAAATGTCAAATACATTCTATGAAGCTAATTGAATCAAATGAAATTCAAACACATTCAAACAAAGCTATTTGAATCAAATGAAAGTCAAACACATTCAAATAAAGCTATTTGAATAAAATAAAAGTCAAATACATTCTACAAAGCAAATCGAATCAAATGAAAGTCAAACACATTCAAACAAAGCTATTTTAATCAATTGAAAGTCAAATACATTCTACAAAGCTAATTGAATCAAATGAAAGTCAAATACATTCTACAATGCTATTTGAATAAAATGAAAGTCAAACACATTCAAACAAAGCTATTTTAATCAAATGAAAGTCAAATACATTCTACAAAGCTAATTGAATCAAATGAAAGTCAAACACATTCGAACAAAGCTATTTAAATCAAATAAATGTCAAATACATTCTATGAAGCTAATTGAATCAAATGAAATTCAAACACATTCAAACAAAGCTATTTGAATCAAATGAAAGTCAAACACATTCAAATAAAGCTATTTGAATAAAATAAAAGTCAAATACATTCTACAAAGCAAATCGAATCAAATGAAAGTCAAACACATTCAAACAAAGCTATTTTAATCAATTGAAAGTCAAACACATTCAAACAAAGCTTTTTGAATCAAATGGAAGTCAAACACATTTTACAAAGCTATTTGAATCAAATGAAAGTCAAACACATTCAAACAAAGCTATTTAAATCAAATAAATTTCAAATACATTCTATAAAGTTATTTGAATCAAATGAAAGTCAAACACATTCAAACAAAGCTATTTGAATCAAATGGAAGTCAAATACATTCTACAAAGCTAATTGAATCAAATGAAAGTCAAACACATTCGAACAAAGCTATTTTAATCAAATGAAAGTCAAATACATTCTACAAAGCTAATTGAATCAAATGAAAGTCAAACACATTCAAACAAAGCTATTTAAATCAAATAAATGTCAAATACATTCTATAAAGCTATTTGAATCAAATAAAAGTCAAACATATTCTACAAAGCTATTTGAATCAAATGAAAGTCAAATACATTCTACAAAGCTAATTGAATCAAATGAAAGTCAAACACATTGAAACAAAGCTATTTGAATCAAATGAATGTCAAACACATTCAAACAAAGGAATTTGAATCAAATGAAAGTCAAACACATTCAAATAAAGCTATTCGAATCAAATGAGAGTCAAATACATTCAAACAAAGCTAATTAAATCAAATAAAAGTCAAATACATTCTACAAAGCAAATTGAATCAAATGAAAGTCAAACACATTCAAAAAAAGCTATTTGAATGAAATGAAAGTCAAACACATTCTACAAAGCTATTTGAATCAAATGAAAGTCAAATACATTCTACAAAGCTAATTGAATCAAATGAAAGTCAAACACATTCAAACAAAGCTATTTAAATCAAATAAATGTCAATAACATTCTACAAAGCTATTTGAATCAAATGAAAGTCAAATACATTCTACAAAGCTATTTGAATCAAATGATAGTCAAATACATTCTACAAAGCTATTTGAATCAAATGAGAGTCAAATACATTCAAACAAAGCAAATTAAATCAAATGAGAGTCAAATACATTCCACAAAGCTAATTGAATCAAATGATAGTTAAACACATTCAAACAAAGCTATTTGAATAAAATAAAAGTCATATACATTCTACAAAGCTAATTGAATCAAATGAAAGTCAAACATATTCAAACAAAGCTATTTAAATCAAATGAAAGTCAAACACATTCAAACAAAGCTATTTGAATCAAATGAAAGTCAAATACATTATACAATGCTATTTGAATCAAATGAAAGTTAAACACATTCAAACAAAGATATTTTAATCAAATGAAAGTCAAATATATTCTACAAAGCAAGTTGAATCAAATGAAAGTCAAGCACATTCAAACAATGCTATTTGAATCAAATGAAAGTCGAACACATTCAAACAAAGAAATTTGAATCAAATGAAAGTTAAACACATTCAAATAAAGCTATTTGAATCAAATGAGAGTCAAATACATTCAAACAAAGCTAATTAAATCAAATAAAAAGTCAAATACATTCTACAAAGCAAATTGAATCAAATGAAAGTCAAACACATTCAAACAAAGCTATTTAAATCAAATGAAAGTCAAACACATTCAAACATAGTTATTTAAATCAAATGAAAGTGAAATGCATTCTACAAAACTATTTGAATCAAATGAAAGTCTAAAACATTCAAACAAAGCTATTTGAATCAAATGGAAGTCAAATACATTCTACAAAGCTAATTAAATCAAATAAAAGTCAAATACATTCTACAAAGCAAATTGAATAAAATAAAAGTCATATACATTCTACAAAGCTAATTGAATCAAATGAAAGTCAAACATATTCAAACAAAGCTATTTAAATCAAATGAAAGTCAAACACATTCAAACAAAGCTATTTGAATCAAATGAAAATCAAAAACATTATACAATGCTATTTGAATCAAATGAAAGTTAAACACATTCAAACAAAGATATTTTAATCAAATGAAAGTCAAATACATTCTACAAAGCAAGTTGAATCAAATGAAAGTCAAGCACATTCAAACAATGCTATTTGAATCAAATGAAAGTCGAACACATTCAAACAAAGAAATTTGAATCAAATGAAAGTCAAACACATTCAAATAAAGCTATTTGAATGAAATGAGAGTCAAATACATTCAAACAAAGCTAATTAAATCAAATAAAAAGTCAAATACATTCTACAAAGCAAATTGAATCAAATGAAAGTCAAACTCATTCAAACAAAGCTATTTGAATCAAATGAAAGTCAAATACATTCTACAAAGCTAATTGAATCAAATGAAAGTCAAACACATTCAAACAAAGCTAATTTAATCAAATGAAAGTCAAATACATTCTACAAAGCTAGTTGAATCAAATGAAAGTCAAGCACATTCAAACAAAGCTCATTGAATCAAATGAAAGTCGAACACATTCAAACAAAGGAATTTGAATCAAATGAAAGTCAAGCACATTCAAATAAAGCTATTTGAATCAAATGAGAGTCAAATACATTCAAACAAAGCTAATTAAATCAAATAAAAGTCAAATACATTCTACAAAGCAAATTGAATCAAATGAAAGTCAAACACATTCAAACAAAGCTATTTGAATCAAATGAAAGTCAAATACATTCTACAAAGCTATTTGAATCAAATGAAAGTCAAATACATTCTACAAAGCTAATTGAATCAAATGAAAGTCAAACACATTCGAACAAAGCTATTGAAATCAAATAAATGTCAAATACATTCTATGAAGCTAATTGAATCAAATGAAATTCAAACACATTCAAACAAAGCTATTTGAATCAAATGAAAGTCAAACACATTCAAACATAGTTAGTTAAATCAAATGAAAGTGAAATGCATTCTACAAAACTATTTGAATTAAATGAAAGTCTAAAACATTCAAACAAAGCTATTTGAATCAAATGAAAGTCGAATACATTCTACAAAGCTAATTGTATTAAATGAAAGTCAAACACATTCAAATAAAGCTATTTGAATAAAATGAAAGTCTAACACATTCAAACAAAGCTATTTTAATCAAATGAAAGTCAAATACATTCTACAAAGCTAGTTGAATCAAATGAAAGTCAAGCACATTCAAACAAAGCTATTTGAATCAAATGAAAGTCGAACACATTCAAACAAAGGAATTTGAATCAAATGAAAGTCAAGCACATTCAAATAAAGCTATTTGAATCAAATGAGAGTCAAATACATTCAAACAAAGCTAATTAAATCAAATAAAAGTCAAATACATTCTACAAAGCAAATTGAATCAAATGAAAGTCAAACACATTCAAACAAAGCTATTTGAATCAAATGAAAGTCAAACACATTCTACAAAGCTATTTGAATCAAATGAAAGTCAAATACATTCTACAAAGCTAATTGAATCAAATGAAAGTCAAACACATTCGAACAAAGCTATTTAAATCAAACAAATGTCAAATACATTCTATGAAGCTAATTGAATCAAATGAAAGTCAAACACATTCAAACAAAGATATTTTAATCAAATGAAAGTCAAATACATTCTACAAAGCTAGTTGAATAAAATGAAAGTCAAGCACATTCAAACAATGCTATTTGAATCAAATGAAAGTCGAACACATTCAAACAAAGAAATTTGAACCAAATGAAAGTCAAACACATTCAAATAAAGCTATTTGAATGAAATGAGAGTCAAATACATTCAAACAAAGCTAATTAAATCAAATAAAAAGTCAAATACATTCCACAAAGCAAATTGAATCAAATGAAAGATAAACATATTCAAGCAAAGCTATTTGAATAAAATAAAAGTCAAATACATTCTACAAAGCAAATCGAATCAAATGAAAGTCAAACTCATTCAAACAAAGCTATTTGAATCAAATGAAAGTCAAATACATTCTACAAAAGCTAATTGAATCAAATGAAAGTCAAACACATTCAAACAAAGCTAATTTAATCAAATGAAAGTCAAATACATTCTACAAAGCTAGTTGAATCAAATAAAAGTCAAGCACATTCAAACAAAGCTCATTGAATCAAATGAAAGTCGAACACATTCAAACAAAGGAATTTGAATCAAATGAAAGTCAAGCACATTCAAATAAAGCTATTTGAATCAAATGAGAGTCAAATACATTCAAACAAAGCTAATTAAATCAAATAAAAGTCAAATACATTCTACAAAGCAAATTGAATCAAATGAAATTCAAACACATTCAAACAAAGCTATTTGAATCAAATGAAAGTCAAATACATTCTACAAAGCTATTTGAATCAAATGAAAGTCAAATACATTCTACAAAGCTAATTGAATCAAATGAAAGTCAAACACATTCGAACAAAGCTATTTAAATCAAATAAATGTCAAATACATTCTATGAAACTAATTGAATCAAATGAAATTCAAACACATTCAAACAAAGCTATTTGAATCAAATGAAAGTCAAACACATTCAAACATAGTTAATTAAATCAAATGAAAGTGAAATGCATTCTACAAAACTATTTGAATCAAATGAAAGTCTAAAACATTCAAACAAAGCTATTTGAATCAAATGAAAGTCGAATACATTCTACAAAGCTAATTATATTAAACGAAAGTCAAACACATTCAAATAAAGCTATTTGAATTAAATGAAAGTCTAACACATTCAAACAAAGCTATTTTAATTAAATGAAAGTCAAATACATTCTACAAAGCTAGTTGAATAAAATGAAAGTCAAGCACATTCAAACAAATCTATTTGAATCAAATGAAAGTCGAACACATTCAAACAAAGGAATTTGAATCAAATGAAAGTCAAGCACATTCAAATAAAGCTATTTGAATCAAATGAGAGTCAAATACATTCAAACAAAGCTAATTAAATCAAATAAAAGTCAAATACATTCTACAAAGCAAATTGAATCAAATGAAAGTCAAACACATTCAAACAAAGCTATTTGAATCAAATGAAAGTCAAACACATTCTACAAAGCTATTTGAATCAAATGAAAGTCAAATACATTCTACAAAGCTAATTGAATCAAATGAAAGTCAAACACATTGGAACAAAGCTATTTAAATCAAACAAATGTCAAATACATTCTATGAAGCTAATTGAATCAAATGAAAGTCAAACACATTCAAACAAAGATATTTTAATCAAATGAAAGTCAAATACATTCTACAAAGCAAGTTGAATCAAATGAAAGTCAAGCACATTGAAACAATGCTATTTGAATCAAATGAAAGTCGAACACATTCAAACAAAGAAATTTGAATCAAATGAAAGTCAAACACATTCAAATAAAGCTATTTGAATGAAATGAGAGTCAAATACATTCAAACAAAGCTAATTAAATCAAATAAAAAGTCAAATACATTTTACAAAGCAAATTGAATCAAATGAAAGTCAAATATATTCAAACAAAGCTATTTGAATAAAATAAAAGTCAAATACTTTCTACAAAGCAAATCGAATAAAATGAAAGTCAAACTCATTCAAACAAAGCTATTTGAATCAAATGAAAGTCAAATACATTCTACAAAGCTAATTGAATCAAATGAAAGTCAAACACATTCAAACAAAGCTAATTTAATCAAATGAAAGTCAAATACATTCTACAAAGCTAGTTGAATCAAATAAAAGTCAAGCACATTCAAACAAAGCTCATTGAATCAAATGAAAGTCGAACACATTCAAACAAAGGAATTTGAATCAAATGAAAGTCAAGCACATTCAAATAAAGCTATTTGAATCAAATGAGAGTCAAATACATTCAAACAAACCTAATTAAATCAAATAAAAGTCAAATACATTCTACAAAGCAAATTGAATCAAATGAAAGTCAAACACATTCAAACAAAGCTATTTGAATCAAATGAAAGTCAAATACATTCTACAAAGCTATTTGAATCAAATGAAAGTCAAATACATTCTACAAAGCTAATTGAATCAAATGAAAGTCAAACACATTCGAACAAAGCTATTTAAATCAAATAAATGTCAAATACATTCTATGAAGCTAATTGAATCAAATGAAATTCAAACACATTCAAACAAAGCCATTTGAATCAAATGAAAGTCAAACACATTCAAACATAGTTAGTTAAATCAAATGAAAGTGAAATGCATTCTACAAAACTATTTGAATCAAATGAAAGTCTAAAACATTCAAACAAAGCTATTTGAATCAAATGAAAGTCGAATACATTCTACAAAGCTAATTGTATTAAATGAAAGTCAAACACATTCAAATAAAGCTATTTGAATTAAATCAAAGTCTAACACATTCAAACAAAGCTATTTTAATCAAATGAAAGTCAAATACATTCTACAAAGCTAGTTGAATAAAATGAAAGTCAAGCACATTCAAACAAAGCTATTTGAATCAAATGAAAGTCGAACACATTCAAACAAAGGAATTTGAATCAAATGAAAGTCAAGCACATTCAAATAAAGCTATTTGAATCAAATAAAAGTCAAATACATTCAAACAAAGCTAATTAAATAAAATAAAAGTCAAATACATTCTACAAAGCAAATTGAATCAAATGAAAGTCAAACACATTCAAACAAAGCTATTTGAATCAAATAAAAGTCAAATACATTCTACAAAGCAAATCGAATCAAATGAAAGTCAAACACATTCAAACAAAGCTATTTGAATCAAATGAAAGTCAAATACATTCTACAAAGCTAATTGAATCAAATGAAAGTCAAACACATTCAAACAAAGCTATTTGAATGAAATAAAAGTCAAACACATTCAAACAAAGTTATTTAAATCAAATGAAAGTGAAATGCATTCTACAAAGCAAATTGAATCAAATGAAAGTCAAACACATTCAAACAAAGCTATTTGAATAAAATAAAAGTCAAATACATTCTACAAAGAAAATCGAATCAAATGAAAGTCAAACTCATTCAAACAAAGCTATTTGAATCAAATGAAAGTCAAATACATTCTACAAAGCTAATTGAATCAAATGAAAGTCAAACACATTCAAACAAAGCTAATTTAATCAAATGAAAGTCAAATACATTCTACAAAGCTAGTTGAATCAAATAAAAGTCAAGCACATTCAAACAAAGCTCATTGAATCAAATGAAAGTCGAACACATTCAAACAAAGGAATTTGAATCAAATGAAAGTCAAGCACATTCAAATAAAGCTATTTGAATCAAATGAGAGTCAAATACATTCAAACAAAGCTAATTAAATCAAATAAAAGTCAAATACATTCTACAAAGCAAATTGAATCAAATGAAAGTCAAACACATTCAAACAAAGCTATTTGAATCAAATGAAAGTCAAATACATTCTACAAAGCTATTTGAATCAAATGAAAGTCAAATACATTCTACAAAGCTAATTGAATCAAATGAAAGTCAAACACATTCGAACAAAGCTATTTAAATCAAATAAATGTCAAATACATTCTATGAAGCTAATTGAATCAAATGAAATTCAAACACATTCAAACAAAGCTATTTGAATCAAATGAAAGTCAAACACATTCAAACATAGTTAGTTAAATCAAATGAAAGTGAAATGCATTCTACAAAACTATTTGAATCAAATGAAAGTCTAAAACATTCAAACAAAGCTATTTGAATCAAATGAAAGTCGAATACATTCTACAAAGCTAATTGTATTAAATGAAAGTCAAACACATTCAAATAAAGCTATTTGAATTAAATGAAAGTCTAACACATTCAAACAAAGCTATTTTAATCAAATGAAAGTCAAATACATTCTACAAAGCTAGTTGAATCAAATGAAAGTCAAGCACATTCAAACAAAGCTATTTGAATCAAATGAAAGTCGAACACATTCAAACAAAGGAATTTGAATCAAATGAAAGTCAAGCACATTCAAATAAAGCTATTTGAATCAAATAAAAGTCAAATACATTCAAACAAAGCTAATTAAATAAAATAAAAGTCAAATACATTCTACAAAGCAAATTGAATCAAATGAAAGTCAAACACATTCAAACAAAGCTATTTGAATCAAATAAAAGTCAAATACATTCTACAAAGCAAATCGAATCAAATGAAAGTCAAACACATTCAAACAAAGCTATTTGAATCAAATGAAAGTCAAATACATTTCTACAAAGCTAATTGAATCAAATGAAAGTCAAACACATTCAAACAAAGCTATTTGAATCAAATAAAAGTCAAACACATTCAAACAAAGTTATTTAAATCAAATGAAAGTGAAATGCATTCTACAAAGCAAATTGAATCAAATGAAAGTCAAACACATTCAAACAAAGCTATTTGAATAAAATAAAAGTCAAATACATTCTACAAAGAAAATCGAATCAAATGAAAGTCAAACTCATTCAAACAAAGCTATTTGAATCAAATGAAAGTCAAATACATTCTACAAAGCTAATTGAATCAAATGAAAGTCAAACACATTCAAACAAAGCTAATTTAATCAAATGAAAGTCAAATACATTCTACAAAGCTAGTTGAATCAAATAAAAGTCAAGCACATTCAAACAAAGCTCATTGAATCAAATGAAAGTCGAACACATTCAAACAAAGGAATTTGAATCAAATGAAAGTCAAGCACATTCAAATAAAGCTATTTGAATCAAATGAGAGTCAAATACATTCAAACAAAGCTAATTAAATCAAATAAAAGTCAAATACATTCTACAAAGCAAATTGAATCAAATGAAAGTCAAACACATTCAAACAAAGCTATTTGAATCAAATGAAAGTCAAATACATTCTACAAAGCTATTTGAATCAAATGAAAGTCAAATACATTCTACAAAGCTAATTGAATCAAATGAAAGTCAAACACATTCGAACAAAGCTATTTAAATCAAATGAAAGTCAAACACATTCAAACAAAGCTATTTGAATCAAATAAAAGTCAAACACATTCAAACAAAGTTATTTAAATCAAATGAAAGTGAAATGCATTCTACAAAGCAAATTGAATCAAATGAAAGTCAAACACATTCAAACAAAGCTATTTGAATAAAATAAAAGTGAAATACATTCTACAAAGAAAATCGAATCAAATGAAAGTCAAACTCATTCAAACAAAGCTATTTGAATCAAATGAAAGTCAAATACATTCTACAAAGCTAATTGAATCAAATGAAAGTCAAACACATTCAAACAAAGCTAATTTAATCAAATGAAAGTCAAATACATTCTACAAAGCTAGTTGAATCAAATAAAAGTCAAGCACATTCAAACAAAGCTCATTGAATCAAATGAAAGTCGAACACATTCAAACAAAGGAATTTGAATCAAATGAAAGTCAAGCACATTCAAATAAAGCTATTTGAATCAAATGAGAGTCAAATACATTCAAACAAAGCTAATTAAATCAAATAAAAGTCAAATACATTCTACAAAGCAAATTGAATCAAATGAAAGTCAAACACATTCAAACAAAGCTATTTGAATCAAATGAAAGTCAAATACATTCTACAAAGCTATTTGAATCAAATGAAAGTCAAATACATTCTACAAAGCTAATTGAATCAAATGAAAGTCAAACACATTCGAACAAAGCTATTTAAATCAAATAAATGTCAAATACATTCTATGAAGCTAATTGAATCAAATGAAATTCAAACACATTCAAACAAAGCTATTTGAATCAAATGAAAGTCAAACACATTCAAACATAGTTAGTTAAATCAAATGAAAGTGAAATGCATTCTACAAAACTATTTGAATCAAATGAAAGTCTAAAACATTCAAACAAAGCTATTTGAATCAAATGAAAGTCTAACACATTCAAACAAAGCTATTTTAATCAAATGAAAGTCAAATACATTCTACAAAGCTAGTTGAATCAAATGAAAGTCAAGCACATTCAAACAAAGCTATTTGAATCAAATGAAAGTTGAACACATTCAAACAAAGGAATTTGAATCAAATGAAAGTCAAGCACATTCAAATAAAGCTATTTGAATCAAATGAGAGTCAAATACATTCAAACAAAGCTAATTAAATCAATGAAAAGTCAAATACATTCTACAAAGCAAATTGAATCAAATGAAAGTCAAACACATTCAAACAAATCTATTTGAATCAAATGAAAGTCAAACACATTCTACAAAGCTATTTGAATCAAATGAAAGTCAAATACATTCTACAAAGCTAATTGAATCAAATGAAAGTCAAACACATTCAAACAAAGCTATTTGAATCAAATGAAAATCAAACACATTCAAACATAGTTATTTAAATCAAATGAAAGTGAAATGCATTCTACAAAACTATTTGACTCAAATGAAAGTTTAAAACATTCAAACAAAGCTATTTGAATCAAATGGAAGTCAAATACATTCTACAAAGCTAATTGTATCGTATGAAAGTCAAAACACATTCAAACAAAGCTATTTTAATAAAATGAAAGTGAAATGCATTTTACAAAGCTAACTGAATCAAATGAAAGTCAAACACATTCAAACAAAGCTATTTGAATCAAATAAAAGTCAAATACATTCTACAAAGCAATTTAAATAAAATGAAAGTCAAATACATTCTACAAAGCTATTTGAATCAAATGAGAGTCAAATACATTCAAACAAAGCAAATTAAATTAAATAAGAGTCAAATACATTTTACAAAGCTAATTGAATCAAATGATAGTTAAACACATTCAAACAAAGCTATTTGAATAAAATAAAAGTCATATACATTCTACAAAGCTAATTGAATCAAATGAAAGTCAAACATATTTAAATCAAATGAAAGTTAAACACATTCAAACAAAGCTATTTTAATCAAATGAAAGTCAAATACATTCTACAATGCTATTTGAATCAAATGAAAGTCAAGCACATTCAAACAGTGCTATTTGAATCAAATGTAAGTCAAACACATTCAAATAAAGTTATTTGAATCAAATGAGAGTCAAATACATTCAAACAAAGCTAATTAAATCAAATAAAAGTCAAATACATTCTACAAAGCAAATTGAATCAAATGAAAGTCAAACACATTCAAACAAAGCTATTTGAATCAAATAAAAGTCAAATACAATCTACAAAGCAAATCGAATCAAATGAAAGTCAAACACATTCAAACAAAGCTATTTTAATCAAATGAAAGTCAAACACATTCAAACAAAGCTATTTTAATCAAAGGAAAGTCAAACACATTCAAACAAAGCTATTTAAATCAAATAAATGTCAAATACATTCTATAAAGTTATTTGAATCAAATGAAAGTCAAACACATTCAAACAAAGCTATTTGAATCAAATGAAAGTCAAATACATTCTACAAAGCTAATTGTATTAAATGAAAGTCAAACACATTCAAATTAAGCTATTTGAACAAATGAAAGTCTAACACATTAAAACAAAGTAAAAAACATTCAAACAAAGATATTTGAATCAAATAAAAGTCAAACACATTCAAACAAAGTTATTTGAATAAAATAAAAGTCAAATACATTCTATAAAGCTAATTGAACCAAATGAAAGTAAAAAACATTCAAACAAAGCTATTTGAATCAAATGAAAGTCAAATATATTCTACAAAGCTAGTTGAATCAAATGAAAGTCAAACACATTGAAACAAAGCTATTTGAATCAAATGAATGTCAAACACATTCAAACAAAGGAATTTGAATCAAATGAAAGTCAAACACATTCAAATAAAGCTATTTGAATCAAATGAGAGTCAAATAAATTCAAACAAAGCTAATTAAATCAATAAAAGTCAAATACATTCTACAAAGCAAATTGAATCAAATGAAAGTTAAACACATTCAAACAAAGCTATTTGAATCAAATGAAAGTCAAACACATTCTACAAAGCTATTTGAATCAAATGAAAGTCAAATACATTCTACAAAGCTAATTGAATCAAATGAAAGTCAAACACATTCAAACAAAGCTATTTAAATCAAATAAATGTTAAAATACATTCTATAAAGCTATTTGAATCAAATGAAACTCAAACACATTCAAACAAAGCTATTTGAATCAAATGAAAGTCGAATACATTCCAAAAAGTAAATCGAAATAAATGAAAGTCAAACACATTCAAACAAAGCTATTTAAATCAAATGAAAGTCAAATACATTATACAAAGCTAATTGAATCAAATGAAAGTCAAACACATTCAAACAAAGCTATTTTAATCAAATGAAAGCCAAATACATTCTACAAAGCTAGTTGAATCAAATGAAAGTCAAGCACATTCAAACAAAGCTATTTGAATCAAATGAAAGCCGTACACAATCAAACAAAGGAATTTGAATCAAATGAAAGTCAAACACATTCAAATAAAGCTATTTGAATCAAATGAGAGTCAAATACATTCAAACAAAGCTGATTAAATCAAATAAAAGTCAAATACATTCTACAAAGCAAATTGAATCAAATGAAAGTCAAACACATTCAAACAAAGCTATTTGAATCAAATAAAAGTCAAATACATTCTACAAAGCTATTTGAATCAAATGAAAGTCAAATACATTCTACAAAGCTATTTGAATCAAATGAGAGTCAAATACAATTCAAACAAAGCTATTTGAATCAAATGAAAGTCAAATACATTCTACAAAGCTAATTGTATTAAATAAAAGTCAAAACACATTCAAATAAAGCTATTTGAATCAAATGAAAGTCTAACACATTCAAACAAAGTAAAAAACATTCAAACAAAGCAATTTTGAATCAAATGAAAGTCAAACACATTCAAACAAAGCTATTTAAATCAAATGAAAGTCAAATACATTCTACAATACTATTTGAATCAAATGAAAGTCAAACACATTCAAACAAAGGTATTTTAATCAAATGAAAGTCAAATACATTCTACGAAGCTAGGTGAATCAAATGAAAGTCAAGCACATTCAAACAATGCTATTTGAATCAAATGAAAGTCGAACACATTCAAACAAAGGAATTTGAATCAATTGAAAGTTAAACACATTCAAATAAAGCTATTTGAATCAAATGAGAGTCAAATACATTCTAACAAAGCTAATTAAATCAAAAAAATTCAAATACATTCTACAAAGCAAATTGAATCAAATGAAAGTCAAACACATTCAAACAAAGCTATTTGAATCAAATAAAAGTCAAATACATTCTACAAAGCAAATCGAATCAAATGAAAGTCAAACACATTCAAACAAAGCTATTTGAATCAAATGAAAGTCAAATACATTCTACAAAGCTAATTGAATCAAATGAAAGTCAAACACATTCAAACAAAGCTATTTGAATCAAATAAAAGTCAAACACATTCAAACAAAGTTATTTTAAATCAAATGAAAGTGAAATGCATTCTACAAAGCAAATTGAATCAAATGAAAGTCAAACACATTCAAACAAAGCTATTTGAATAAAATAAAAGTCAAATACATTCTACAAAGCAAATCAAATCAAATGAAAGTTAAACTCATTCAAACAAAGCTATTTGAATCAAATGAAAGTCAAATACATTCTACAAAGCTAATTGAATCAAATGAAAGTCAAACACATTCAAACAAAGCTAATTTAATCAAATGAAAGTCAAATACATTCTACAACCTAGTTGAATCAAAAAAGTCAAGCACATTCAAAAAAGCTCATTGAATCAAATGAAAGTCGAACACATTCAAACACAGGAATTTGAATCAAATGAAAGTCAAGCACATTCAAATAAAGCTATTTGAATCAAATGAGAGTCAAATACATTCAAACAAAGCTAATTAAATCAAATAACAGTCAAATACATTCTACAAAGCAAATTGAATCAAATGAAAGTCATTCTACAAAGCAAATTGAATCAAATGAAAGTCAAACACATTCAAACAAAGCTATTTGAATCAAATGAAAGTCAAATACATTCTACAAAGCTATTTGAATCAAATGAAAGTCAAATACATTCTACAAAGCTAATTGAATCAAATGAAAGTCAAACACATTCGAACAAAGCTATTTAAATCAAATAAATGTCAAATACATTCTATGAAGCTAATTGAATCAAATGAAATTCAAACACATTCAAACAAAGCTATTTGAATCAAATGAAAGTCAAACACATTCAAACATAGTTAGTTAAATCAAATGAAAGTGAAATGCATTCTACAAAACTATTTGAATCAAATGAAAGTCTAAAACATTCAAACAAAGCTATTTGAATCAAATGAAAGTCGAATACATTCTACAAAGCTAATTGTATTAAATGAAAGTCAAACACATTCAAATAAAGCTATTTGAATAAATGAAAGTCTAACACATTCAAACAAAGCTATTTTAATCAAATGAAAGTCAAATACATTCTACAAAGCTAGTTGAATCAAATGAAAGTCAAGCACATTCAAACAAAGCTATTTGAATCAAATGAAAGTTGAACACATTCAAACAAAGGAATTTGAATCAAATGAAAGTCAAGCACATTCAAATAAAGCTATTTGAATCAAATGAAAGTCAAACACATTCTACAAAGCTATTTGAATCAAATGAAAGTCAAATACATTCTACAAAGCTAATTGAATCAAATGAAAGTCAAACACATTCGAACAAAGCTATTTAAATCAAACAAATGTCAAATACATTCTATGAAGCTAATTGAATCAAATGAAAGTCAAACACATTCAAACAAAGCTATTGAATCAAATGAAAATCAAACACATTCAACATAGTTATTTAAATCAAATGAAAGTGAAATGCATTCTACAAAACTATTTGACTCAAATGAAAGTTTAAAACATTCAAACAAAGCTATTTGAATCAAATGGAAGTCAAATACATTCTACAAAGCTAATTGTATCAATGAAAGTCAAACACATTCAAACAAAGCTATTTTAATAAATTGAAGTGAAATGCATTTTACAAAGCTAACTGAATCAAATGAAAGTCAAACACATTCAAACAAAGCTATTTGAATCAAATAAAAGTCAAATACATTCTACAAAGCAATTTAAATAAAATGAAAGTCAAATACATTCTACAAAGCTATTTGAATCAAATGAGAGTCAAATACATTCAAACAAAGCAAATTAAATCAAATAAGAGTCAAATACATTTTACAAAGCTAATTGAATCAAATGATAGTTAAACACATTCAAACAAAGCTATTTGAATAAAATAAAAGTCATATACATTCTACAAAGCTAATTGAATCAAATGAAAGTCAAACATATTTAAATCAAATGAAAGTTAAACACATTCAAACAAAGCTATTTTAATCAAATGAAAGTAAAACACATTCTACAATGCTATTTGAATCAAATGAAATTCAAGCACATTCAAACTGTGCTATTTGAATCAAATGTAAGTCAAACACATTCAAACAAAGCTATTTGAATCAAATGGAAGTCAAACACATTTTACAAAGCTATTTAAATCAAATGGAAGTCAAATAAATTCTTA
>NW_018744069.1:1905771-1986936 GCF_001683475.1 Chenopodium quinoa | reverse complement strand
TTTTGGCCATTCATTTCTTTGTCTACATTCTTCAATGGATTTTGGTTCATGATCCTCATTATTATCCATAACATCTAATGCTACATTGCATGCAAAAACATCATCGACGTCGATTTGATTTCGGTTCCATGTAATTCCAGACATGATATAAATTTATTGAAATTTCTTCATTATTAGGTACCTGAATTTCTTCTTGTATCATGTCTAAAGTCTCTTCTGGAGATCCTTCGGAAATTGTTTCTTCAATTTGACCACATCAATCAATGCTCCTTTTCTTTTCCGAGGATTCTTATCTTTGGAACCAATTGGTCTTCCACGTTTCTGGCGTGATTTAGATTCATTAGCAATATTATTTTGTCCTTCCGGGACATCTATTTTAAATGGAGCATTAACAGCTGGAATATGACTTGGTCACTCTTTTTGGGTCAGCAAACGAGTCTGGCAATTGATTCGCTAAACTTTGTAAATGAATTATCTTTTGAACTTCCAGTTCACATTGTTTAGTTCGAGGATCAAGATAGGATAATGATAATTCATTCCATTTAATTTCCTTTTCCAGCTCTCTCTTTTTCTCCCCTAATGTTGGGAAAAGTGACTCGTTAAAATGACAATCTGCAAAACGAGCCGTAAATAAATCCCTGTTGTAGGCTCAAGATATTTAATTATTGACGGGGATTCAAACCCAACATATATCCCCAACCTCCTTTGAGGACCCATCTTAGTGCGTTGTGGTGGAGCTATTGGTACATAAACCGCACATCCAAAAATTCTTAGATGGGAAATATTTGGTTCCTGACCATAAACCAATTGTAATGGGGAGAACTTGTGATAACTTATTGGCCTAATGTGAATTAGTGCTGTTGCATGTAATATAGCATGTCCCCAATCAGAAATTGGGAGATTGGATTTCATGATCAATGGTCTAGCAATTAACTGAATACGTTTTATTAATGACTCTGCTAGACCATTTGTACATGAACATGTGCTACAGGATGTTCAACATTTATCCCAATGGACATGCAATAATCATTAAAATCTTGAGATGTAAATTCACCAGCATTGTCAAGCCGAATAGTCTTAATGGGAGTATCTTGAAAATGTGCCCGTAACTTAATCAATTGAGCAAGTAATCTCGCAAACGCTAGGTTATGAGTTGATAACAAAGACACATGTGACCATCTAGTTGATGCATCAATTAAAACCATAAAATATCTAAATTGTCCGCATGGGGGATGTATGGGCCCACAAATATCTCCTTGTATACGTTCCAGAAAACTAATTGATTCAAAATTAATTTTAGCTGGTGATGGGCGAATAATCAACTTGCCTTCCGAGCAAGCAGCACATGAAAAATTATTATGAAGAATCTGCTGGCTCTTCAAAGAATGTCCACATGAATTCGTAATTATTTTTTCGCATCATTATTGAACCGGGATGGCCTAATCGGTCATGCCAAACAACAAAATCATCAGTAAACTTCTGGTTTACTATAGCATGAGCTTCAATAGCATTGATTTTTGTGTAGTACAAACCACTAGAGAATGTAGGTAGTTTCTCCAAAACATGTTTTGAGCCTTGAGTTATATTTGTGATTTGAAGGAATTCGTTATTTTCTTCATTGATTGTCTTAATATGGTAACCATTGTTGCAAATATCCTTAAAACTTAATAAATTTCTTTGAGACAATGGGAGTATAAAGCATCAATTATTTTAATTTCAGTTCCCCAAGGCAACTTTATAGTGGCTTTTCCGGAGCCCTCAATGATATTTTTACTACCCGATATGGTATTCACATTATTTCTTTTCATCATCAAATAAGAGAAATATTTTTATTTTTAAGTATTGTATGAGTAGTTGCACTGTCAGCAAGACATAATTCTTCACCATTCATAGCAAATCGAATTTGAGTTATATCCATGTTCTTCATGAAATAAAATACATGTCAAAATATTAAGCATAAAAATAAAGATGATAAAAATACATAAATCAATAAAACACTCAAATAGTTCTTAAATTTATAAAGTAAAAGTCCTTATTACAACGAAAAAAAGCTTAAGTAAATCACTAGAATGAGCAAACATAAGTCTAATACTTAAAACTGACACAAAGTAATATAGTATTAATTATTCTTTTCTGGGGCAGTGAAGAAATCAGCAACTTCTAAATGAGATGTATTGCCAAAAACAAAATATTCCTTCCAGGGAAGTAAGGAAATTAACAAACATCGAAATGATTTGCATTGCCAAAATCAAATCACCTTCACCATCTTCAAGAACAAGGTTTGCCTCAACTTTCTTTCCTTTCTTTAAGGATTCTTGGTAAAGTTCAATAAGATGTTTTGGAGTTCTACAAACCAGAGACCAATGACCTTTTCCTCCACAATGGTAACATATATTGTTATCACTTTTCTCCTTTTCATCCCAACGTTCCCACTTCTGGTGGGAATGTGAGTTTGTGAAATGACCTCCACGACCTCTACCATATCCACGTCCACGACCCCAGGCCGCGCATTGGCCACGACCACGACCTCTACCTCGACCACTACTGCTGGAATGGTCTATGTGTTTAGTTTCTTTCCCGTTATGGGTTGTCACATTCGCTTCAAGGAATGGAGTAGAGCCAGTAAGACGTGATTCATGATTTTTCATTAACAGCTCGTTATTTTGCTCAGCCACAAGAAACAAGATATTACTTCAGAATATTTTTTAAAACCTTTTTCTCTATATTGTGTATGCAGGACAATATTATTAGCATGGAAAGTGGAGTATGTCTTTTCAAGCAATTCTGCATCAGTAATATTTTCTCCACATAATTTCAATTGAGAAGTTATTTTAAACCTAGCTGAGTTATATTCACTAACAGATTTAAAATCTTGCAATCTCAAATTCAATCATTCATAACGAGCTCTAGGAGTATCACTGTTTTTTGGTGGTCATACCTTTCCTTTAGATTACTCCAAAAGATTTGTGAGTCTTTCACAGTTAAATATTCATTTTGAGCCCTTCATGGAGGTGATGGCGAAGAAAAATCATGGCTTTAGCCTTATCTTGAGGTGTTGCCTTATTAGCCTCTTTTATTGTTTCACTAAGGCCTTTAGCATCTAGGTGTATTTCAGCATCTAACACCCATGATAAATAATTCTTTCCGGTAATATCAAGGCCACAAATTCGATCTTGGCAAGGTTCGACATTTTTCAATGATAATAATAATATGGGATTCTAGATAAATGTTTGGTAATCCTACTCAGTTGACTAGCAATGGTGCTGATAATGTGTTAAATATGGAAGAGAAAATACAGAGAGATGAGGAAGATTGTTACGTTGTATTTCATATTCCATCTAGTACGGGATATATATAATGTACATTACCTAGGGTTCCATCAATGGATAAGATCAAAATACCCAACTCTAAAATATTCTAGATTGTACAGGGATAATAGTCATCCATATTTAGATATTATCATAACATTATTTTATTTTTATTTCATTTTCTTTTCTTTTATTTTTCTTTTACTCTTTTATTTTCTTTTATCTTTGTAATTATAAATACCCATTTTTTGGGTTAGAGAGAGAAACAAGTAGAATTAGAATTCATATTCTTAGCTTAGTTGAGAGCTTCTCTCTCTAGTTTTAGGGTTAATTTAGTTTAGGAGTAGATTTTAGAGAAAGAAAGTGAGGAATTTCAATGGTGATTGAGAGATTGAAGATTCAATGGTGACAATTGTGTTTGAGATCTTCTCTATTATCAATGAGCATTCTTAACTCTATCTCATTATATTGATTTGTTTAATATTAAAGTTTGTTTGATTTGATTTTGATGTTTGATTGTTTATTAGTGTAATTGTTCTTCATATATTGTTGATTCTTGATTTCTTTAGTCGTGAGTTGATTTGATGATGATGTTAGAGTAGTTGTTTGCTAGGAATTGGGTGAAACTTGTATGATTGATTGATTGTGCATAATTTGGGAATTGTGTTGATTAATTGTTGAGATTAAAGTGATTAATGGAAGTTTGCATGCGTGTAATTCGATTAGGCCTTGAGAATTATGCTAGATTGCATTGTAGTTTATAATGATAAAGACCACTAATTTAGGAATTGCAATTGTCGATTGAGCTTGATTAGTGATACTCCTAGTTAGAGTCTCTTGTAGTTGGCGCTAGTTTGACCTCTAGGAGATAGCTTGTTGACTCTTTTGATTGAGCTTTCCATTTGTCTTCACAACCATTGATTTGCATATTGTTCCCGAGTTGCTACAATTGTCATGATTACTTATTGATCCTCGTTCCTAGTGCTTTATTTGTTTGGTTTCTTTGTTTGTTAGTTGTTAGTGTTCTCTCTTCATCTTTGTCTTCGGCCTAGCTTAGGCACATAATTGAGAGCGCTTGAACATTACCGTTCCTTTGGGTTCGACCCTTGACTTGCCTTTATACTAGTATATAGGTTTGTTAAGTGTTTATAAATTTAATTTGACCGAGGGAGGATTAGTTTCAACGACCTAGTTCCACCCCTCATCAAAATGGCGCCGTTGCCGAGGAACGGTGTCTATGTTTGAGTGTTTTTGATTGCTTGAGTCTAGGTCTTTGTATATAATTTTTTTTGATTTGACTTTTGTTTGCTTTGTATAAAAATGGCATGTCTATCTTTTCCTCAATATAACAATGAGCCTTTTTGTGAATATTTCATTAAACTTGAGGGATTTTTGAACTATAATTGTTGTAGTCTTTGGGAGGCTTGTGAGATTTGTTATTTTTGTTTGAATGAACAAACTAGAAATGAAGTTAAATGCATGCATAATTGTGAATTTAGAGCATTATCAATTGATGATGCTTGGGATTTTATGTTTGGTTTGCTAGGGATGTCTATGATAGGGGTAATCGTGTTTCTAATGTTGATGTGGAATGTGTTGGATATTCTAATATTAGCATGAATTCCCATGATTTGTTACATGATCCTTGTAAACCTAGACACATGATTTCAACTTTATTTATCCTATTATTCATGATGATGAAGTGCATGCTGAAGTTGATGCTAATAGTGTGTTTCAATTTTCTTCATTATTTGCCTTGTCTTCTTGTGATGTAGTACATTCCCTTAATAATGAATCTCATATGTTTGATTGTGCCCCCACTCCCCAATGTGATGTATATTCTCTTGATTTTAACGTTGATTCTTCCAATATTGGTTGTACTTCTTCTTCTTTTGTTGAGCCTCAATCTCATACATCTTTTGAATCTCTTAATGCTAATTGGGAAGCTCTAATGGAGGAGAGAAGAAGGGTTGGTGAAGAGCTAGAACGCCAAATATCATCCTTGACGCCTGCTATTAAAAACTCCAAATCCAATGTGTGTGTTGAGAATGATAATGAGGATATTCACGAGCAACCAAGAGTGTGTGATAGTCCTATTAGTGAGCATATGAGTGAAGGAAAGGAAATCAAGAGTGATGATGATTTTGATGATATTTTGAATCTTGACATCTCTTCCTTTGTTGATTGTGATGAGTCTCAAGTGTATGTATGTGACTCTTCTATCCATGAGTATTTGGACTTTTTTGAGGTTATGTTCAATGTGTTTATTGAATGCAAAGGAATTCCCATAGCCTTTTAAGTAAGTTCATTGAGAATGCTTCATGGGAGATAAATGATTTTGAAATGAATTTACATCCATTAATGCAAGGTTATGAGACTTTGGGCTTTAAGGAAGTTGAGGGAGTTATTGTTCATGAATGTAGTGAAGGAGATTATGTTGTTCTTCTTGGAAGTTGGATGTTTGAGGGAGATGATGATCATGAGTTTTCTACTTTTGAAGGTTCTATGATTGATTTTTATGCCCTCATTGGCGATGTGAGACCTTGTGGTGAGGGAGTAGCTACCCCTTTTCCCTTTTCTCATACCCTTTTTTCAAGGAGATTCAACCATATCCCTTACACTCCTATTTCTCTCCCTTCTTTTGTCAATAAGCCTATTGGGGACCCCCTTGTCTATGAGGATTTTAATGTCCCTCATTTGTCTATTATTGAGGAAAAAGGTGATGTTGCCACCTAAAATTATTGTGAGGAGAGTTTGCCATCTTTTTCTTCTTCTTTTTCTTTTTCTTCGTATTTTGTTGAGTTTTTTTTTTATTCTTCTTCCTTCTCTTGGCATCTCTCTCCTCATAGGTGTGTGCTAAGCTTGTTGCATGCCTTATTTTTGTCATGTGCACACTTAATTTCTTATAAAATGTGTAGTAATGCATTTGACAAGATCTTGCTTTCGTTGCAATATTATTTTACTAGAGCGGTCAAGCTTGGATTATAAGCAAGCCTTTCTTAGGAAGTAACCCGTGCTTTAGTTTAGATTTTCATTTGCTTTTTAGAATAGATTTTCTCATGGAAATGTTTGTGTGCCTTTTGCTAGGTACATGACTTGATATACTTTGGTGCTTCGATTTGGATCAAGAATCAAGGAATGTTGACTCCTATGTTTGCTAGCATATGGAAGGCAAGGTTCAATTCTTGAGGAAATTAGCTTTGAAAGGTTTAATTGGGTCATTTTCGGGTATTTACACCCTCCTAATATCCGGTAATATCCTTCCTTTCTCTTTTTCAAGTGGATGATGACTTGTTAGACATATGTTGGTTTGTTGGATTGCTCTCCTTGTTTTCCCCTCCCATGGGTTCTATGACTTATGATTGAATGTGTTGTCTCATTCAAGCTTGGAAGCTATCCAAGACTTAATCGACAACAACAAGCTACCATTGACCCCTGCCAGTAAGAAGCCAAGTATTGATAATGCGCCTCACGCTCACTCCTTGGCCATCTCTGATGAGGAAAACGAGGTTGATCCCTCATCTCTCATCAAACCTGCTAATGAAATCCATGCTATCGAAGAAGAGGAGGAGATATTTTTCGACGCCATGGATAACCTTCAAGAATTAGCAAGTAAGGGGGACATACAATTTTTTACACTGTCTATGATGGAAGGATCACACTTGCTGTTTCGGGGTTTTCTGATGTCCTGCGGGAGAGTTACAATTCCGAGACTGGAACCGGACGCCTGTACCTGCAAAACAATTGGATGCTCCGGATGATTGGAAATCCGCCTCCGACGGTCAAGTTAGTACTTGATTAAGGAGTAATTAATGCGGAAATTAAAGTGATTGGGTCTCTCTAGGTGAGAGTGTTTAATGTGTGTAATCTGCGTTTTTAGCGTGTGTCCCCTTAATGAGGATTAAGGGAGGTATTTATAACCTCGGGAAACGTGCCAATCTAGGTTTAGGTTAACCTTGGGCTGATTGGGCTTCCCTCGGAAGTTGGGCCTAGGTGACCGGTTATCCTAGGTGTCATGGGAAGGACACGTGTCGTGTCGTAATTGGTCCATAGTGGACGGATCATTGCTTGACAAGTGGCAGGCTCCTATTGGCCCATGTGACGGACACATGGCGGAACCTGATTGGTCCACTTGTCAGATGGTGCTTGGTGGGGAAAAATCCCCTAATCATTTGCCCCTCACAGGTGGCACGTTACTGGTCACGTGTTACCTGTGACAGGTATCGCCCTGTAACAGGCGACGACCTGCTACAGGTGTCACTCGGCGAGAGGCCGAGAGATTCTCCCGCCAAAATTTTGAATTCTGGAAGTGACCCTTCGCCTTCTCACTTCGCCTATATAAAGGAGTGTTGACTTCGGTCATTTTCACACTTGAAAACTTTGTGAGAGAACATTCGGACCCCTGAACTTGCTCTGACATTTTGGACCCTTTCTGCCTACCGCCTGCTCTGACAAGCCGACTACAAAGGATTTTCAGAACTTCATCAATCGTCACTCGTTCAGGTAACCGTCGGTTCTCTTACTCTTAATTTTCTCTTTACTTTATTCTTTTTTGAAATGGCACCACGGAAGCACACGACACGACCTAGGTTAGTGATCAGCCGGTCACCGGGGACGGCTGAATCTAGGACTAGGAGTGCCGTCTGCCCTTTTCTGGACCCATCTTTGCCCTTTATACAAAGTCCGACTGTATCTGTGTCTATGCAGAGCATGATGGCCAAAACAAAAAAGACTGCCAGGATCTCAAACTCAGACGGCTCCTCCCACAGGGTGCCGATTAGTGAAACATCTGACCAGGCGCCAGATGTGGAAGTGAAACAAAGCGGCTTGAAAGCAGGCAGTTCTGAGGGAGGAGTCAAAGTGACCCCTTCCCATTTTACAGTTGACAATTCTACATTCTCTCCTGCTCCTTTTAAAGGAGAGGAGGCGGGCCCCTCCGGGAGAGGGGAAGAGTCGTCCTCTTCGGACTCGTCAGAGGACGATTCCGAGTCTAGCTCTTCTGGCCATGCTTCCCTGGACACAGAAGAGAAAAACAGTCGCCTACAAGAGGCGAGGCTTTCTCACACAGTTGAGAAGGGGGACGATTGGGCGGAGCCATCCGCCTCTCACCGAGAGCAAAATACCCCCTACTACTGCACGGTACCTCGGGGCCGGATCACGGCCATGCAAGAGAAAGTGGAGAGCTTTATCGCAAACCACACAATGGGCCCCGGCTTTTTAGTGTTCGTGCCAGATCCAGAAGACACAGTCGTCTAGCCGGCTGGTACCAGTTATGATGGCGCCTGCTTTGGCTGCTACGAGGCGGCCATCAAGGCTGGGCTGCGCTTCCCACTACATCCGGCTGTTCAGCGGATCTTGGATGGGTATGAGTTGGGGTTATGGCAGTTAGCCCCGAACTCCTGGGTCAACGTACTCGGCTATGTGGCCGGGTGCGAACTGCACGGGGTGGAGCCGAACTTCGAGGCTTTCGCCCACATGAACTACCTCAGCCGGACCCCTAAGGCAGGCGGTATTGGCTGGTATCAATTGACGAGCCACAGGGGCTACCTCATGACGAGAGGTAAAGCAAACAAATGGAAGGACTGGCGGAGCACCTTCCTTATCATTGAGAGTTCAGACACAGAGCTGAACAAGCGCTTCAACAGGTGGAACAGGAATCCGCCCCTTCTTGCAGGCGGCCGCAGCATGCCGCCTGTTCCCCCCAAGGCTAAGAAAGAGATCCTAGATAAAGGACTCTTCAAAGTAGAGTCGAAGGTGAACTCTACTTCAGGGGTACGAGAGCAAGTACCCCTGCACTGCGTCCCGAGCTTCAAATGGCTCTACGACGAGTACTTTTTGGCCGCCTGTGGCCTCAGCAGTCGGTGCTCAAGAGGTAGCCGGCCTGTCGAATACTCTGTTGTTCCGTGCATTTCTTGTTATGACTTTTATTAACTTTGCTATTTGTTTTTGCAGCGGACGCCATGAGCAAAATTACCGCCTCCAAGACTGCGGCGGCCATGTTGCGGGCCTCCATCATGCAACAATCTTCAACCGACTCCCCCAACAAGGGGGTACCCTTGGTGGGCTTCGAACCTTTCACCCTCTTTTTGGAGTTATGTTTATGCATATACTGACTCTTTTCTTCTTTTTTAGACGGGCGCTCCAAGAGCTTCTTCTTCCCAACAGCCGGACCCCAAGGCCCGGAGGACGACTGTTGCGAGCTCTCCTGGTTCTTCCAGGAAACATGCGGCGGCTGAGAAACAGCCGACCACTTCTTCTAAAACTCCAGCTGGGCCACCTAGAAGTATGAAATTATCCTTGTAAATTTTAGACTTGCTCCTTCTTTACTAGGTCTAATCCGTTTGTTTATGCTTGATGCAGCCGGCCCTTAGGAGCCTGACTTGGTCGAGGTTGCCAAGTCTATGATCAAGGCCGTTCCTCCAGCTGAAAGGGAGGCGGTCAGGGGTGTCGGCACCCTTGACCTAGACGGGATTGCAGGGGTCCTTGCTGAGGTATACTTAGCATATTTGTGAGTATTTGAATTCGAGGACGCCTGTTTTCTTTTTGTTTGGAAACTGACGCCTGTTCCCCCTTTTTACTTAGGCCCTGCTCCGAGTGAACGACCTTCGCAAGCCGCTTGACCGGAAGAACAAAGAGGTAAAGGCTGCAAAAGCTATGGCCGCCTCTGACTGTGATAAGGCAATGTTTCAAATTGCCCAAAATGAAGTTCTGACCATTGATATTCTTTATTATCAGGCGCAGGCTACCGCCGCTATCCGGGCTCAGTTAGAGGCGGCCCAGAAGAGGAATAGCGAGCTGGAGGCGACCATCAACAACCTCAAGGCCGAGCTGAGACCTCTTCGCCATAAGATGTCCTCATACGAAACCTTGGAGAAATCCTTGGCGAGCGTAAAGGTACGCCTGGTGACCCAGGAGAAAAGTCTTACTTAGGAGCTCTCGGAAAAGGCCGAGCAAGAAAAGAAAGAGCTGGTCCGGGAGATGATGGAAGACTCTGCTCAAATCCAGCGCATGACTTGGGGCCGCCTCTTTCCCAATGCCGACTTTGCCTCATGGGAAAAAACGTACCGCCAGTGTTCTGATAGATATAATCAAGAGATCCTGGCGGCTGCTGAGGAAGAGGCGTTGGCGGAGGAGGAGGAGCCGGTAGTGG
Source organism: Chenopodium quinoa (assembly GCF_001683475.1). Lineage (NCBI taxonomy): Eukaryota > Viridiplantae > Streptophyta > Magnoliopsida > Caryophyllales > Amaranthaceae > Chenopodium > Chenopodium quinoa. The sequence continues at coordinate 1,976,478 of NW_018744069.1, read as the reverse complement.
CGCTTGTGCCGCTTGGGGGTAATGCATCAAAGAAGGATGCAGCTGAAGCCGAGTCCAGCAAGAAGAGTGCAGACCAGGCGGCAGCTGCTAATATTGAAGATCTGCCCCCTTCTTAAGCTTTATGTCTTCTTTCCACGGCCTGCGCGCCGTTTGTTTGTATTTACCCGGCCAGGAGGCCGGGGCTCTGAATATTTTGCCGGTCTTTAATGACCGGCTTCTTTTTAATGAATTTTTTGTTTTGCTTCAAATTTGTTTAAGTATTGAATATTCTGATATCCAATTGTGCACTATACCGACTATTTTACATGGCCGATAGTTGCAGACAGGTACGGATAGTTAGTCACGCCGCCTATGCCCCTGGACGACTGGTTGTCTGTTTCCAGGCTAGACGATCAGTCGGCCATTTATCCAATCGGTATTCGAACCATTTTAAAGACTGGATCCCCTTTAGGCAGGCGGTCCTGTCATTTGTAAATTTAACCAAGTAGGAAAGTTGTTTCCTACTTGTCATGCTTTTAGGCTACAGACTTTAGGCCGTCTAGGCCGACTGTTTCCCGCCATATTTAATCTAGTGTGAACAGGTGCTGTATGAACACTGTTTTAGTTTCATACTAAAATTTTTAAGGAGTGACCAAGTAAACATGATTGTTACCTAGTCGCCAAGTAACTGAGTAGTAGAGGTATCAAGCGGTGGATACCGGTTGTTCCCCTTTATTCGCCAATGTTTGTTGGCTTTTAACTCATAAGTTGTTAACCTAGCAGGAGTAGTGGTTGAGAGCCCCTGTTTGCTAAAAACTGGCGGACGACTCATACCTTTTAGGCTCCATACTAAGTTTGAGAAAGTGACTATGAGTTAACTTTGGAGTTTCTTAGTCGCCGTCACTCCTGCTTGAGTAGTAAAGGTACCAGGCGGCGGAGGCCGGCTGAACCTTTTGATTCGCCAATGTTTGTTGGCTATTAACTCAAGAGGTACCCCCTGCATTTATCCCAAGTAATACAGGCGGTCATCTGACTCAGATGCCAACTGCTACCACTGGTTTGGTTAGTGATAGAGTTATCCTTGTCTCAAAAACGGCTACGTTGTTGCCCTTGGGGGCAGTCGTATAGGTGCCGTGTAATTAGTTTATAGAGCAATGTTCCACCCAAAAGGGAGCTGCTCTCCGCGACGAATTTCATCCGGAGGGATGCCGCCGGACGCCTGCTATGATGTTGGGACAGGTCGTATTAGTTTTGAAGATTGGATCAGTAGGCTTGGCGCCTGGTCTGATCATTCGGCCTGTGGCCTTGGTTAGTTCTTGGTGAACGTAGGTGCTAAGTAAAAGGAGGGTAGCCGCCTGTTTAGGCACAGGGTCGGCAAGGCCCTGATCATTTTTAGTTCAGTATAAGGGGGGGGGGGTGGCTGTGTGTTTGGAACCAGTCGGCCCTCTTCTATGGAGAGTAGCCGACTATATGTCCAGACGGCATGCCCCTATGGTGATAGAGTAAAATATTCAATGGAGAGTAGCCGACTGTAAAGGTACAGGCGGCATGCCCCTCTGAAGATAGAGTAAAATACTCAATGGAGAGTAGCCGACTGTAAAGGTACAGACGACATGCCCCTCTGAAGATAGAGTAAAATACTCAATGGAGAGTAGCCAACTGCCCCTCTTAAGTAAGAATAAAAATTAAACATGGAGAGTAGCCGACTGTTTGTCAGCAGGCATGCCCCTCTTAAGTAAGAATAAAAACTGAGTATGGAGAGTAGCCGACTGTTTGTTAGTAGGCGTGCCCCTCTTAGTACAAAATTTTAATATTAAGTATGCAAACTTTTATTAAGTAGCCCTTGACTATTTACATCATTCAAAAGAAATATTTCTTAAGATTATCTACATTCCAATTTCGAGGCAACGGTTGTCCGTCTGGTGTTCCCAGACGGTAGGTACCGTCCCTGACCTCTTCACAGATTCGGTAGGGTCCTTCCCAGTTGGGAGTTAGTTTGTCAGACTCATTAGCCCTACCAACTGCTTCCATTTTTCTAAGTACAAAGTCCCCCACTTTGAGTGGACGCCTGTGTACTTTTTTGTTGTATGATCTAGTCATTCTCAGGCGGTAAATTTCATGGCGCAAGACGGCATTGCCCCTGCTTTCAGGAAGTGAGTCTAATGCCAGGCGCATGGCTTCCCAGTTTGCCTCTTCGTCATATAGCATTACTCGAAGAGTCGGCTCGTAGTGTTCTATTGGAAGAACAGCTTCCGCACCATATGTTAGGAGGAATGGAGTTTCTCCAGTCGCCCCTTTTTCAGTCGTCCTAATGGCCTAGAGAACATGTGGTAATTCATCCGCCCATAGGCCGCCTGCTCGTTCAATCTTTTTCTTGAGACCGTCTGAGATGATTTTATTAAAGGCTTCTACCTGGCCGTTTGCTTGTGGACGGCCAACAGATGCAAAGTAGTGTGCAATTCCTTGGTCACCCAACCAGCTTTTGAGAACAGGCATCTCAAATTGGGGACCATTATCAAAAACCATAGACATGGGAACCCCGAACCGAGTGATGACATTTTTCCAAATGAATGAAATTACATCCTTCGTCTTGATTCCCTTTACAGCCTCCGCCTCTACCCATTTAGTGAAGTAGTCGACGGCAACAAGTATGTACCTTCTTCCGCCTGTAGCAGGCGTATATGGACCCAGAATATCCATGCCCCACTTAGCAAACGGTAGTGGGCTATGGATGGTAGTGAGGTCAGTAGCCGAACGGTGAATTAGTTTGCCAAACCTTTGGCACTTGTCACATTTTTTCACCATCACCATTGCATCTGCTTCTAAAGTAGGCCAAAAGTAGCCCTGCCGCCTTGCCCGTTGAGCAAGTGTCCTATCGCCTATATGGGAAGCACAGTAACCAGAGTGAAGATCGTCCAGTATCTCTCGCCCCTTTTCTGGAGTAACACACTTTAAGAAGGGTTGAAGGTACCCCCTTTTGTGAAGTTCTCCCTTTATTATTTCAAAACTGGTTGCTCGTTTTTTCAGTGCTGCCGCCTGTTGATGATCATCCGGCAGGGTACCGTTTGTCAGATATGCCCTGATTGGATCCATCCAGGTTGAGCTTCTGTCTAGGATTCCAATAGGGTCTTCCTCGATGCTTCTCTTCTCCATTACTTCCCAAAAAACAGTTCAAGGAGTATCACAGGAGGCCGATGATGCTAATTTTGAAAGTGCATCCGCCTGGTTGTTTTCTGATCTCGGCACTTGGGTCAGATGGAAATCCTCAAGGGAGCCGACTGCTTGTCGGACCGCCTGTAAATACTTGATCATGGCCGGATGGGTTGCTTCGTATTCGCCATTGTACTGACTCACTATCAATTGTGAATCGGAACAGGCGTCTATTTTTCTTGCTCCTGCCGCCTTGCACATGCGGATTCCGGCTAGTAAAGCTTCATATTCTGCCTCATTGTTTGAGGCCTGAAAACTGAAGCGTAGAGCATACTCGTACCTGTCGCCCTCTGGCGAATGACATATGACGCCTGCTCCACAACTATTTGAAGTAGAACTTCCGTCCACATATACCTTCCAGACTTGGTCTGTAACTTGAGAGTCAGGAGGACGAGTCATCTCAACAATAAAGTCAGCAAAGGCTTGCCCCTTCACTGCTTTTCTAGGCTCGAAAGTAACTTCGAGGCTCTGTATTTCTATGGCCCATTTGATCATTTGGCCTGACGACTCCATGATGGTCAGTGGCCGCTTGATAGGTTGGTCTGTATACACGACGACTGCATGTGCCAAAAAGTAGGGCTTCAATTTTTTAACAGCCATGAAGAGTGCAAGACCAAATTTCTCCACTAAGGGATACCTCAACTCGGCATTTTTCAGTACATGACTGACAAAGTAGACCGGGAGCTGACAACCGTCTCTTTCAGCAAGGAGAACAGCGCTTAACACATGATTAGAGACGACCAGGTACATGTAGAGTACTTCTTTGGGAAAAGGGCTGACCAGCCTCGGCAAGGAATGCAAGTGAACTTTCAATTTCTGGAAGGCCGCCTCAGCATCCGGCCCCCATTCAAACCTTGCCTTTTTCTTAATTGCCTGGAAAAAGTATAGGCATTTTTCGCCTGATCGGCTTAGAAATCTTCCCAAGGCCGCCAGACAACCTGTTAACTTCTGAACCTCTCGGATGGTACGAGGCAACTGCATGTCAATGACCGCCTGCACCTTCTCAGGGTTGCCTCTATTCCTCTCTGATTGATAAGGAATCCGAGAAATTTCCCAGACTCAACTCCAAAGACACATTTCTTGGGATTGAGCATGACATGGTGCCGCCTGAGTGTGGCGAAAGTTTCTCGGAGGTCCGATAGATGATCTTTCTGAAGTTTAGACTTGACAATCATATCATCAATATATGCCTCGACATTTCTCCCAATTTGATCAAAGAACACAGTGTTTATCATTCGCTGGAAAGTGGCCGGGGCATTCTTAAGACCAAACGGCATGACCGTGTAACAGTATAACCCCTGATCAGTGACGAAGGCCGTCTTCTCCTGATCTTTCTTCCATAAAGGAATTTGATGGAAACCAGAGTAGGCGTCCATAAAGCTCATCAAAGCATGGCCGGCTGTTGAGTCGACCAGGTTATCAATTTTAGGTAGAGGGTAACTGTCTTTGGGGCACGCCTTGTTTAAATCTGTGTAGTCTACACACATTCGCCAGGTTCCATTCGGCTTTTTAACAAGCACCACATTTGCAACCCAGTCTGGGAAGTAACATTGCCGAATTAAACCTTCATCAAGTAATTTTTTAACTTTGGCGGCTGCCGCCTGACTTCTTTCTTCGCCATGGTTCCGCTTCTTCTGTCGTACCGGCTTCTTTTTCGGATCCACGGCCATTTTATGTACCGCCAGATCAGGACTAATGCCTGGCATTTCATGGACTTCGAATGCAAAGATGTCCTTGTATTCTTTCAATAGTTTGTGAAAGTCGTCACCTAGTTCCCTTAGAGAAGTCGTCCCAACCTTTATTGTTCTGTCAGGACACGAGTCATCTAACATCAGGTCCGTATGCTCACCAGCAGGCTGAGGGCGGAATTCATCCGACCGCTCCTCTGCTAATGATTGCTATTTTCTGTCTTTTCTTGCGGCCCCTGTTTGGGATGCCTTTCTCTTCTTGCCGCCTGCTTCTTGAACAGGCGCACTCTCCTTGACATTGTCAAGGTCTATTTTTCCATCACTCAACCCAGTGGCCATAACAGTGGGCTTGACATCCGAGAGATAGCACTCTCGGGCCATCCTCTGATCTCCCCTTAGGGACCCGACTGTTCCATTATCCCTCTCAAACTTGAGCAACATAAGAGATGGGATTATAACAACCTTGGAATTATTCAGGGTTGGTCGTCCTAGAATCATGTTGTAGGCCGAGAGTTCTTGTACTACCAGGAACCGGACTACCATGTGTCGTCCTTCCCCTTTTTTGCCCAGGCGGATGGGTAAATCCACTCGTCCCACTGGGTGGACGACTCCTCCTCCAAACCCTACTAAAGGGTGGGATGCCGGATGTATGCAACCAGTCTGATATTTTAGTTTCGACAGACATTTGCTACTGATGAGATCTGAGGAGCTTCCGGTATCTATGAGGATTCGGCCAACTCTCTGGTTGGCCACTTTACATTCAATAACGATAGGGTCGTCATGCGGCCCTCTTACCCCTCCTAGATCTTCTTCAGTGATGACAATCTCAGGAAATGAATATTTAGAGGGCCGTTCTAACCGTCTGATATTGTCTTTGTTGCCCCTAATAGTGGCGCCGCCTCCTGAGAAGCCGCCTGCAATGGTGTAGACGACTGCATCATCTGTATCGGAGCTGTCGGCCTGTTGATTCTTTTTGGTCGACTGCTTTTTTTAGGAAGTGTTCCCCGTAGATTTCTTGACATAAGTGTCAAGATCACCTTGCTCAGCCAGGCGGTCCAGATACCGCATGAGACTGATGCATTCATTGGTGTGATGACCAACATCTTCATGATAATCACAGAATTTTTCTTGGTTCCGGTTGTTTGCAGAACCCTTCATGGGGACCGGCTTCTCAATTGAGATCCGTCCCTTGATTTCTTTTTTCACTTTAGCCGGCTGAGCGGCTTCAATAATTTCCTTGGAGAAGACCGACGGCTGTTCGCCAAGTCTAAGCAACCGTAGCTGCCAGTCCATAGGTTGGACGTGTTTTGCTGCATGTCCACCAAACGGAGGTGGCTGTAAAAAATACTGTTGTTGCGGTACAAACGGTAAGTTTGGTACCGCCTGGTCGCTATGATAGCCGGACTGACGGGAGGTGCCGCCTGACTGACTCTCATGATACGACTGAGTATGCCTCATCGAGGTATTTCGCAGACTGTCTTGGAGGTTTGAAGTAGAGGTCGACTCTGACAATCGGTCACTCTTCTTCTGCTCTAGCAGTAGCCGAGCGTCTGTGTATGTTTTCCTCGACCCGTCCGCCTGAATATGACGAACAGGTTTCCTATTTCCTGGAGTAGGAAAACGGTATTTTGTGAAATCAAGGGCAGGTGGCTCCCGCTTCCTAGATTTAGGATGAGGAGTCGCCTCTCGCCCTTGAACTAGCTTCCTCTTCTGTGAAGTGGAGGGTTTCTTAGCCGACTGCTCCTTGTCCAGAGCAGGAGGCTTCTTGTGGATCAACTCTTTAATTTCTCCCTTGAAGTCCCTCATGAAGGTCATGAGTTCACTCCATGTGATGGGAGCAGACCCATCAGTCGGCTGTTGCCGAACAGGCGGTGCGCCTGCTGGCTCGCTTCCTGTATGAAGATGTTCCCGTTCCCTCCTTTCGGTATGACGGGTACGTCGGGCCCTTAGGGTCCCGTCTGAAGCTGTGTGAGCTTCAACTTCAAATTCATTCTCAGTATCGTGGTCCGACTGAACTAGAGGGTCGTCCAGGGGACGTCTCTCTTCAGGAGTCGGTACAAACATGGATGCCATCTCAGAAGTACTCTCCCACAGACGGCGCCAAGATGTTTCGGGGTTTTCTGATGTCCTGCGGGAGAGTTACAATTCCGAGACTGGAACCGGACGCCTATACCTGCAAAACAAACGGATGCTCTGGATGATTGGAGATCCGCCTCCGACGGTCAAGTTAGTACTTGATTAAGGAGTAATTAATGCGGAAATGAAAGTGATTGGGTCTCTCTAGGTGAGAGTGTTTAATGTGTGTAATCTGCGTTTTTAGCGTGTGTCCCCCTTAATGAGGATTAAGGGAGGTATTTATAACCTCGGGAAACGTGCCAATCTAGGTTTAGGTTAACCTTGGGCTGATTGGGCTTCCCTCGGAAGTTGGGCTTAGGTGACCGGTTATCCTAGGTGTCATGGGAAGGACACGTGTCGTGTCGTAATTGGTCCACAGTGGACGGATCATTGCTTGACACGTGGCAGGCTCCTATTGGCCCATGTGACGGACACATGGCGGAACCTGATTGGTCCACTTGTCAGATGGTGATTGGTGGGGAAAAATCCCCTAATCACTTGCTACGTGAAGCCCTCGAAGTTGTAAAAGAACTTTAGAAGAAATATGACGAGGTTCCACCCTCGAAAAATAAACCTAGGAAAGAGTTCACACCCATGAGAACAACCTACGACGCGAAACACTTTCCTTTACAAGTCATCGATAAACCCAAGAAGAGTAATAAACTCTACACTCCAATTGGGATCTCATATGCACGGATGTTCAAAATGCTCTCCGTGAGTGGCGAGATCAAACCTCTCGAACCGAGACCTTTTGAATCATTAAAAAGGACAGATAGATTTTACTGTCAATATCATCAATCAGGGGGTCGCACTACTGAAAACTGTTTTAAATTTAAGTATTTAATTCAGAAAATGATTGATGATAAAAAGCTAGTCCAAGTTCCACAAGAAGAAAATGCAAATATTAATGGAGTTTGGGACAGCGACGAAGAAGACGTTTATTTGAAAGACATGGTAGGACCTCCACCTTCGGTGTCATATGCCATGGATGACATTTGGGTTGAAGAAGATTCATCAATACACGTCCTCACAAGATCCGGGAGAATGCAACCTCTTGTTTCAACACAACCCATGCCAACCACACAGCAAGTTCCCATACCTATCATAGAAGATAATAACATTGTCAAACAGTTCAAGAAAACCAAGTTTGAAATGAACGTATGGAAACTTCTGGCAACTTCTCGAGAACATAGGTTGGCCGTAATGAATGCCTTGGATAAGATAGGGATAGATTCTGACACCACTCATGAGGGGTTGGCTAATTTCCTCATGAGTGACCTCCCTAGTCCCATCAACTTGATCACCTTTTCCGACAAGGATTTGCCTCAAGAAGGTGACAAGCATTATAAGGCATTAAACCTCACAGTGGTTTGCAAGAGAATGAAAGTCCCTATGACTCTTGTAGACAATGGATCAGCCATTAATGTCTGTCCACTTAGAACTGCGAGAATGTTAGGCATAAGGGATGAAGACCTAACCCCGTCAATGCAAGGAATAAGAGCCTATGACAACACTCGTTGTCAAGCTCTTGGTAAAATTACTATGAATATAACGGCGGGAGCGATAGAACACGCTACTACGTTCCAAGTAGTAGATATTAAAGCTTTGTTCAATCTATTGTTGGGACGCCCTTGGATTCATGAACTAAAGGCCGTCCCCTCATCTCTCCACCAACAGGTAAAGGCTATAGTTGGAGGAATTCCCATTACGATCGATGCTTCACCTATGAGAATTAAAGCTATAGAGAATCCAATAATTAATGTGGAGCATGATGAAGACGATGAATATTTGTGGGGCTTTAATGAAGAGGTCTCCTTAATCGAGGAGGATGAAAGGACCTCTCTCTGCCACGACCCCAACTCCAATATGATCGTGAACGCTATTCTGAAGAAGCAAGGACATTTTCCTGGGATGACCCTAGGAAAGAAGAAAGGAATAGCAAAATTGCTGGAATCACCTGGCTCCCCTAAATTAGACACTTTCGGACTTAGTTTCAAACCGACTCCGAAATATCTCAAGCGAGCCCAGGAAAAGTCAAAGGCACATAGGGATGCTCGCATCCAAAAGAAAGAAATCTCAATGGATCAGTATCCTCTTACCCTTAATGGACAATTTATAAAAGAAGGAGAGGACTATCCATGCTATGAATTTACCGAACCATTTGTGGTAAATGGCATAAGGCAACCGGGATTCGAAATTTTCTTAGATTGCTACTTCATAGATGAAATCCCAACTCCTGTCCATAAGGAGAAAGCACCCCCATGCTTTGACTTTAATGTCAAGGGATTACTATTTGGGTGAGAAAAGGATGAGCCAACATACAAAGGGGATAACTCCTCGCTCAATAAGACAGTCCTACAAAGAGAAAGCTTCGATCCCTCGAAGCTAATCACTACAGCAGAAGGATCACTACAAGGGTGGCGCAAGACCGTCAAGGTGACTACTCCAAGTGGAAGGAAGATCTCCATCACATCGGGGCAAGGACCGATGTTCAAAGAGTCGTTTGAGTCAGAGTCAGAGTTAGAGTCTCTCCCTATAGAGTCATCTAAGTCCTTAGTTATAGCATCTCCTCCTTCTATCTCTTCCCCTAGAATAGTTAGTGATCAAGTCCCTGAGGACATATCCCTCTTTGATGTAATGATCTCAGCGTTTAATAATATAGCTTCTTCTCCTTACTCCTTGTGTTCTTCTTTAACCCAAGATGACAGGCATTGCTTAACTAACAATGAAAAAGACAAAGTACTTATTAAAGCAATGGAAACACTTGAAAAGAAAACATCGATAATTGAAGAAACTGAGACGGTTGATATCTCAAATTATTCAACCAACAAAAGGGAAGTTAAAATCGGACTAACACTTAATGAACAAGAAAGAACCGATTTAATTAACTTGCTTAAAGAATTCATCGATGTATTGGCCTGGTCATATGAAGATATGCCAGACATTAATAGAGAAATAGCTCAACGCACCATACCACTAATTCCAGGAATGAAACCTGTAAAACAAAAGTTACGTCGAATGAAACCCAACGTAGCTCTTAAAATAAAACAGGAAGTTCAAAAACAAATAACTGCAGGTTTCATCAAGGTATCCAAATACCCTGAATGGGTCGCTAACGTCGTCCCAGTTCGAAAAAGGATGGAAGGGTAAGAATGTGTGTCGACTATCGAGATTTAAATAAGGCAAGTCCAAAGGACGACTTCCCTTTACCACACATCGATATTCTGGTGGATAAACAGCAAATCATGCACTTCTCTCGTTCATGGATGGATACGCGGGCTATAATCAGATTCTCATGGCGGAAGAAGACATGGAGAAAACAACCTTCATAACACCATAGGGTACTTACTGCTACACGGTGATGCCATTCGGGTTGAAAAACGCGGGTGCTACTTACCAACGAGCAACGACTGCCTTGCTCCATGACATGATGCATAAAGAAGTTGAAGTATAAGGGGAAGACATTATTGTGAAATCAAAAGATCGCCCAGGCCATCAAGCAGCCTTAAGAAAAGTTTTCGAAAGGCTAAGAAAATATAACATGAGGTTGAATCCATCTAAGTGTGCTTTTGGGGTCACCTCCGGCAAGCTTCTGGGTTATGTCATAAGCTCTAGAGGAATAGAGATAGACCCAACCAAGATTAAGGCAATCGTGTCAATGCCACCACCCAAAACCGAGAATAAAATTCAAGGATTTATTGGCCGGTTGCAATACATAAGCAGGTTCATATCAAAATAAACGACAATATGTGAACAAATCTTTAAAAAGCTTAAAAAGAATGTACCAGTGATATGGGATGACGAGTGTCAAAAAGCTTTTGAAAAGATCAAAGCTTATCTCGCAAATCCTCTCGTATTAACACCAGCACTTCCGGGAATACCTCTTAGGTTGTACTTAACAGTTACCAAAGAGACAATGGGAGCCATGCTAGCGCAAGAAGTAGAAGGCAAAGAAAATGCGATCTACTATCTAATCAAGAAGATGCTCGAGTATGAAGCACGCTATACACCACTTGAGAAATTATGCCTCGTATTGGTGTGGGCCACAACCAAGTTAAGACATTACATGCTCGTGCATACAGTCTTTGTAGTTTCCTGATTAGATCCACTCAAGTATTTATTCAAAAAATCTACACTCAATGGGCGTCTTTCAAGATGGATAGTCAACTTAGCCCAGTTCGATGTAAGGTTCATGCCACAAAAAGCTATCAAAGGATCTCTTGTATCGGATTTTCTAGCAGACTTTCCAATAGAAGACTCGACGCAAATACACGACAATGAATTTCCAGATGAAGACTTGATGGTCACCGAAGATGATACTTGGACCTTGTACATCGACGGAGCCTCAAACCAAAAGGGATGTGGCGTTGGAGTATTACTAGTATCACCAAAAGAAGAGCATGTTCCAATCTCCATAAAGCTTGATTTCGACGTTACCAACAACGCTGCTGAATACGAAGAATGCATGGTAGGCCTTGAAACAACTTTGGCATTGGGAGTAAAAAAGTTACGGATATTCGGAGACACTTCATTGATCATCAATCAAATCTCCAAGAGGCGGAAAGTAAGGAGTGAAAGTCTAGCCCCTTACCAAACTTACCTGGAAACCCTTACTAATCAGTTAGAAAAGGTAGAATACACATATCTACCTAGAGAAGAAAATGAATTTGCTGATGCCTTGGAAAGACTAGCCTCAATGGTTAGGATTCCTACGGAAATTGAGCAAATGCCTCTAACTATAGAAAAAGGCATAAACTGACCTATATTCAAGCTATAGAAGATGATGAAGTAATCCAGGATGAAGAAGAAGAAGAAGAAGAAGAACCGTGGTATACGGATATATTCAATTATGTCACCAAAGGAGAATACCCTCCCATGCTGACAAAAGAGCAAAACGACCATTAAGACTCTTGGCTTCCCAATACGTACTCATAGACAACGAGCTACACAAAAGGGTACCTAAGGATCGAGATCTCTTATGTGTAGGAAAAAAGGATGCCTAAAAAGCAATAGGATAGTCCACGAAGGAATTTGTGGAACTCACGTAAATGGCAAAATGTTCGTCCAAAAGATAATGCGAGAAGGGTACTATTGGACTATAATGAATAGGGATTGCCATCAATACGTAAAAAGATGCCCTAAGAGCCAAATCTACGCTAATTTACAACATGTTCCTCCATCGTTGCTCTAAACCTACACGTCGCCATGGCCATTCTCTACATGGGGAATTGACATCATCGGCAAAATCACTCCCCCAGGAACAGGAGGTCACGAATATATCTTAGTGGCAATTGATTACTTCACAAAGTGGGTCGAAGCACAATCATACGCTAAACTCACTGCTAAAAATGTACCACTCTTTATCGAAAGAAATATTATTTGTCGATATGGAGTCCCACATGAAATGATAAGTTACAATGGAACTCACTTTCAAGCCGAATGTGAAGAATTGCTACAAAAATACGACATTCAACCTCATCATTTTAATAAGTACGAGACTTGGTGTTAAAATCATTAAGGAAAAATGTTTTAGATCCAAGAGGAAAATTCAGACATAATTGGTCTGGACCCTTTATTGTCAAAACAATCTTGTCAGGGTGTGTAGCAAAATTAACTGACATGGATGGCAATGAATTCTCGAACATGACAAATCTTGACCAAATTAAAAAATACTACCCATAATCACTTGAGTAGGACACTCAAGAGAGCTACGTTTGGCCTGATTCCTTAAGAAAATGATACGTAGGCAACCCTTTACGGGTGCGACCACTTTATTTTTTACAAACCTCGCATCCATGACTCAATAAAAATTCAACAGAAGATCGACGAAACATCGGCGCCACAGAAAAAATGGACCATTCACAAATAGTGAATGGACGAATGGAATGTATATTCTCTCACAGGTTTTATAAAAATGGCAACTAGTGGGGCCCGATTAGGTTAGAAAATACATACTGCGATCCGTGATGTATTTTTATAAATCTAAATACGGTCTACGTACCATTGAGTATTTTTGTACCTTAATATTTAGGTTAGTCCTAATCGTAGATACTAGTATTGCATAATTATGGTTAAGTCTTGATGATGGAGGTTCTTGGAAGACAAAGCCATGAAGTTGCAAAAGAAGACCTTTTGAAGACTTGAAGAATTCAAGGGGTCATGCTAGTTGCCAATATGCATCAAAATTCTTATGCTTTACATATTCATGATTATTTATGTATGAATTATATATTAGATGCATGTTTAGGATTTAAAATGTTGTGATGATTAATTAAGTTCACTTAAATCAACCAACATAGAAACCCTAGGTCCCTATATATTGAGTAAAATTGCCATTCCAAAACAACACTTATCGACCTATTGAGAGTAGTGATGGGCTACGCAAAAGCGAGGCATCACTACTACTCCCTAGACTCATAAGGCATACCGGGTATGCAAGTTATTTTTAGTTGTACTCAAAGATATGAGTGATAGAGTCCTAACATGTCGTGGCAAAAGGGATAAATTGTTGAGAGAGCATTAGATGTGACGATTTATTCAACCAAGAGTAGCTTAGAGTCATTAGCAAAGCGTTGCGGAGATTGAGTGCTAAGACAAGCTAAAGCATGCTTAGTCACTCTTTGTTAATTTGGATCTTGGAATCGACTTATTCTCGCCAAATGGGGATAAATTTAATGCGTGGATAAGACGTTTAATAAGATTGAAAATTTGCATGAATACCTTTTAATTTTCAAACTTATTATGTAATTTACTTGATAAATGGTTATACTTAGCACTTATATTTGTAGAATTCCAAATCAAACTATATTGTTTTCTATGATTGGTAAAGGAAATCTTTGAGAATGGTTCTCAAAGAAAAGTAAAGCATTTCTAAAATACAATTCTCATAAATGACTTTTAAGGACGGTTGGACATCATGTATTCAAAATACTAGGTAGTTTTGATAAAACATGAAATATTGAGTTGCAAACTCAAATTGCCAATATTGACAACCAACATATCTTTTCGCTTAATACATAGATGAGTAGGACTCATTGATGTAGTAATTCAAGCGTGAATTAAAGGAAAAGATGGAATTTTGTTTTACGACGCATTATATGCTTAATTATGCCTAACAAAGTATAAAAGTCAAACTCTTAATGTTTCGGGGTTTTTTGTCCCTCGGAAGAGTTACAACACTAAGACTGGATCCAGCAAGGGGCGCCTGTACCTGTAAAGCAAACGAACCGCTGGATGGTCAGTGGTCTACCTCCGAAGATTTAGTTAGTAAAGTATTCAGAGTAAAACATGCGGAAATAATGTTATCTGCTCGGATTCCAAGCTCGGGTAAGGTGCTGTCTGTTTCCTGAGAACGACAACTCTGTAATAGATGTGGATGTGACGTGTTGTCTCGTGTTCCGTATCTGTCCTTAAATGAGGGAATTGTCCCTATTTATAGGGCCTTTTGGGAAAGTGTGCCCTCCCTAGGGTCTGGTGACCTAGGGATTAGGGCACGCCGTAAAAACGGTGCCTCAAGGTTTGCGCCCTTGAAGGCCGCCATTTCAGAGGTGATATCTGAGTGACACATGTCACTGATCCTAAAAGGCCATTTGAGCGTCTCTTAGGGTGACACGTGTCGCCCTCCTAATGGTTCATTTTGGATTATCAAACATCCTAAATCAAGGGGATATCTGCCTACCACGTGTCACCATCTTGAAGGTCCGAGGTGGCGCTTCTTCCAGTGACACGTGGCAAGCTCCGATTGGGCCACTTGGCCGGGTATAAAAATGCCCAAATCATTTTCCCCTCATAGGGGTCACGTGCATCGCACATGACGCCTGTGACAGGTGTCGACCTCTGATTGGTCTAGTCATTACTTTTTACTGTTGGGAGAATGTAGGGTTTTTACCCCAAGGTTTTCACCCCCCTATAAATAGAATGGTTTGACTTCATCTTGGATTCACATTTGCGTGAATCTTTAAAGGAATCTTGAATCTTCTAACTTTCAAAGACTTTGACCTTCCAGAGCATCTGGCAGCCGACCCCCTTAGTTCGCCTACTTCAACAAGCGCCCAAGACCGACGACTCTCGTTACCTTCTCCTAAGGTAACCGCCTGATCTCTTTTTACTTATTTTTTTACATTTTTCTTTATCGAAATGGTTTCCCAAACGCACCCGACATGGCCTAGGTTAGCGATCAACCGGTCACCGGGGACGGCTGAATCTAGAACTAGGAGTGCCGAATGCTCGTTCGAGAACTTTGCTTTAAGTCTCCAAATTAGACAGTGTCTGTGCCTTTACTGGACACGATGGACAAAACAAAGAAAACAACAAGGAGATATAGAGCGGACGGTTACTTTTACCATTCGGACAATGAGACTGTCAATTCTGATGGCTCCATTAGGGTGCCTGAAACTGAGGTCCGTGGGGACCCGCCTAGCACCGTCAGCACTCTAAATGACCCATTTTTGGAGGAGTGCGACGAGGAATTTGAGAACTCCGGGACGAGTGGATCGGTGCCGGATGATGAGCTGGGGGAGGACATTGCTGGCAACAACCGACAGTCTTCTAGCTCCGAAGAGAATTCTGATGACTCTGTGTCATCATCTTCCAACTGCGTCCCCCTTGACTCAGAGGAGGCGCAGTCAAACCTAAAAGCTGCCAGAGAGTCCCTCTCCGTTGAGAAGGGACAGGGCTGGGCGGAGCCGTCTGCTTCCAGGCGGCATGAACGTGCGCCCTACTATCTGCACGTTCTAGAAGGCAGGCGGAAGATCATGACGGATGATATTCCAAAATTTCTTTCTGATCATGTCATGGGACATGGCTTTCTTCTATCCATGCCGGATGCTGAAGACACGGTCACCTGGCCTGAGATGGCTGTTTATGGTGACCAGTGCTTTGGCTGCTATGAGGCAGCCATCCAGGCAGGACTTCGCTTTCCTCTCCATCCGGCCGTGGAGAGGATCTTGGACGGATACCAACTGGGTATATGGCAACCAGCCCCCAACTCTTGGGTAAATATCTTGGGCTACGTTGCCACCTACGAAATGCTGGAGGTGGATCCCAGCTTCGAGGCGTTTGCTCACATGCACTATTTGAGCAGAGCGCCCAATCCAAGTAGGATCGGCTGGTTTACTTTGACCAGCCACACCCGGTACATGATGACGCTGGGGAAAGAGAACAAGTGGAAGGACTGGCGAACCAAGTTTTACATAGTCTCTTCCCCAGACGCCCAGAACGCCCAATACAAGTGGAACGCCCAGTCGGTACAACCGCTAGACTCTGTATCCTCGCCTCTTGGCTTGGAAAAAGGCTCTTCCGCCTATTCCTAGGCAGGCCCAAGAGGAGATTTTCGACTGGGGCCTCTTTACTTTGGCCGTCCGGACAAACCAGGAGACGGGGGTTAAGGAGGTCACCCCTCGAAGTTATATTCCCTGATTCGAGTGGCTCTCGGACGGGATGTACTTGGCCGCCTGCAGGCTTAGTACTGAGATGTCGAGGGGTAGCTGGCCGTATGATATTATTACCTTTGCTTGCTTTTGATTATTTGTTTCTTTGCTAACTCTTGGTTTCTTGTTGCAGATAAAGCAATGGAAAAGCTCCCTGCCCACAAGAGACCAGCCCTCTCAGCTGCCTTGTACCGCTCAAACCTAAAGCAGGCGGATGAGCAGCCACCAGGCGGCACTCCTAAGGTAACGGGCTTGCAAAGTTTTAGCTTAATGAAATGTGTAAATATTCTGTTTATGATACTCACACTTAGAATTCTTTTTCAGTGTGCCTCATCAAAACCTGCCCCCTCTTCTCAGCCTGACCCCAAGCTGCGAAAGCAGTCGGCTGGCGACGTTTCCTAGAGCCGGAGGAAACACGTCGCCACAAAGCCTGTTAAGAAAGGGACAGACACCTCCTCCCCCACCAAGACTCAATCAAAGTCGCACGCTCAACAACGAGTGTCGAAGAGTGGCAAAACACCACTCACCACTACTGGCGGCACAGAAGCGATAACAAAGATGCCGGGGGAGAAGGAGGTAAGCCTCCAGATCATTCGAACATGCACCTTATAGAAGGTCATTCAATTCAGTCTGACTTAGCTGTATTTATTTTGATAGATGCCCCAGCGACGCCAATTGTCCTCCAGATGGCCAGACGGATGCTCAGGACGCTTGATCCTGAGGACAAGGCGGCCGTCAGAGGGGTCGGCACCCTAGACCTGGATGGAATTCTGGCGCTTCTTTGCGAAGTACAATTTCTTACATCTTGATTAATATACATATTTTTGTAGAATGGTTACTGGCAAGTTTCCTTGGTTTAAACGCATATAGGCTATGCTGCGCGTGAGTAGTCTCAAAGGGCCCCTTAATGAAAAGACCAGGGAGGTAAAGGCAGCGAATGCTTGGGCCCCCCCTACTCTGGACAAAGCTCAGTTTGAGATTGCTCAAAATGAGTTTCTGACACTTGATATGTTGTATTCCTAGGCGTCTGCCAACCTGAAAGTTCAACAGAACTTGGACGCAGCCGACCAGCGAGTGAAGGAGCTCCAAGACTAGGTCAAGGGCCTTAACGAGAAGCTGGACAACCTACAGGAGACGGAGTCCAAAGCGGCTAGCTTGGAGGCGAAGGTCAAGAGACACAGATGGCGGCTGAGCAACCAGGAGAACCAACTCCAGACCAAGTATAGGTTCTTGATGGAGGAGGAGAAACAAGCCCTGGTTAAACAAATGATGGACGATAATGAGGTCATCATGCGTGCGGCTTGGGCGGCTGCTCATCCGTTTGCCGATTATCAAACCTGGAAGGTCCAGTTTGATAAGGCTAATGACCGTCTCCTCAAAGAAGCTCAAGAGGCGGCCGAGAAGGAGGTGGCTGCCAAGAGTGCCTCTGAGGAGTCCAGCTCGTCTGGCGGCTCGTCGTCTGGGGACGAGGAGGAGGATGATTAGGAGGAGGATGCGGAAACTAAATAGCATACGCCGGAGGACAAGGTGGATGCTGATGCTAAGAAGCTCCCCTTATCTTTAAGCTTTATGTTTGTTTTTTTTTGCGGCCGAATGACCAGTTACTCTGGTTTTCCGGCCTGTGTGCCGAGTAAAAGATGTATCTTTACCGACCAAGGGGTCGGGTAATTCAATAATTCTCCTGGCTTAGCCAGTTAACACTTTTTCAGTCCTAAATTTTGACGGCTGTTAATTTTTATGAAGCATCCGGTCATTTGGCCGGTTTTATTTATATTGGTGTTTATGCTTTAAAAATTTTCAAAGTTTCCAATTTTTATGCATAGAATTTTAGCTAAGTATTTTAGCCTGTATAGTATGCGAATGTTCTTGCCCCTGGACGGATGTCTGTTTGTTTCGGTTGATTGGATTGATTGACTTAGAAATTATTGATACTTAGAAGAGTATGCATGGTTTCTAAGTCAATCAATCACTATGGTGATTTCCCCAAACCAAGCGACAGACGGCCATGCAGAGCAATCGATCCTTTGATTTCATTCGGCCATAGGCCTCGTTAAAATAAGATGCTAAGTTTTAACTTAGCTTACTTGTTAAGGAAAATATTCCGCTTAGTTTGCCCAAAAGCAATGCAGGCGCATCCGGCCATAAGCCTCGTGTATGTATAATGCTAAATTTTTAGACTTAGCTTTTTGATTGAAAAGAGTTTTCCGCCTGTCTTGCCCTAGAGCAACAACAGGCGCATCCGGCCTTATGCCTCGATAACCTCTAATCATGAAACAGTGACCACTTTCCAATTATACTAGAACGATTTGAAAGACTCTCGGCCTTTTAGATTTCTTTTTCGATTTATTCAAACAACTGCGGATTCTTCCTTAACATTCGGTAGGGCCGTTTCATGTATTAGTAGAGCAATGTGCCACCCAAATGGGAGATGCTTCTCCTCGACGAATTCGCCCGAATGGACGTCGTCGGTTATCTAACTCATGTTGAAGTAGACGGTCCTATTCGTGTTGGAGCAGACTGTGGCCGTCAGCCTCTATCGTTTTATTAGTATCTGGCCATTGGCCTCTTTAAAAATGGTAAATAGTCGTTAAGTGCTGGACTTAACTTAAAAATAATTTTGTAGGGTCGACTGATTTGGTGCAGTAAGCTCCTTCAGATGGATTGGGGCGTCTGCTGTTGGGACAAACGCTTTACAAATAGGGTGGCCGTCTGCACATTGTACAGGCGACGCTAGCAAAAATTAGCAAAAAGACAAGTTTGGGAAATGAAGACATATTCTCATTAATCAAAACTTTGAATTATTTACAAAAATTCTTTGAAGTAGTATTTTTTAAGTTGTCTACATTCCAAGTTCTAGGCATCCGCCTACCGCCTGGTTCTTCCACTCGGTAGGTGCCGTCTCTTACTTCATCTTAGATTCGGTAGGGTCCTTCCCAATTTGGAGTTAGCTTTCCCTGCTCATTTGCCCTATCGACTGACTCCATTTTCCGTAACACAAAGTCCCCCACTTTGAGAGGACGCTTGTGTAATCTTTTGTTGTAATCCCGAGTCATTCTCAGATGGTAAATCTCATGGCGCAAGGCAGCATTGCCCCTGCGCTCTGGAAATGAGCCCAATGCTAGCCGCATGGCCTCCCAATTTGCCTCTTCATCATACAACATGGGGAATGGGGTTTCTCCAGTTGCCCCTTTGGCGGTTGTTTTGATGGCCCAGAGGACGTGTGGTAAATTATCTGCCCAAAGGCCACCAGCTCTCTCTATTTTCCTTTTGATCCCGTCTGAGATTAACTTGTTGAAGGCTTCGACCTGGCCGTTTGCTTAGGGTCGGCCGACTGATGCAAAGAAACTTGAGACCCCCTGGTCTCCCAACCAAGTCTTGAGCTGAGGCGTCTAAAACTGAGGACCGTTGTCAAAAACCATAGACATAGGCACCCCGAAACGAGTGATAATATTTCTCACTATGAAGGAAATGACATCTTTAGTCTTGATGTTTTTGACCGCCTCCGCCTCTACCCACTTGGAAAAGTAATCCACAGCTACCAATATATAGCGCTAGCCGCATGGGGCGGCTGTGTAAGGCCCAAGTATGTCCATGCCCCATTTAATAAAGGGTATTGGGCTGTGGATGGCCGTCAGGTCTGTGGGCGGACGATGGATGAGTTTGTCAAACTTTTGGCACTTGTCACATTTTTTGACCATTTCCATTGCATCCGACTCCAGAGTCGGCCAGAAATAGAGTCGCCTGGCCTTGGCAGCTAAGGACTTGCCGCCTACATAGGAGGCGCAGAAACCCGCATGCTAATCTTTGAGAACTTCTTTACCCTTCTCTGGGTAACACACTTCAACAGAGGTTTCAAAAAACCAGTCTTGAAGAGTTCTCCTTGTTTCAGCTCGAAGTTTGCCGCATTCTTCTTCAGAACAGCCGCCTCTTGCGGTGAATCAAGGAGCGTGCCGTTTGCAAGTTAGGCGTGGATGCTGTCCATCCAGGTTGAGCTTCGGTCAAGAATTCCAATGGGGTCTTCATTAGATATACTTCTCTTTTCCATGACCTCCTAGAAAACTGACCGGGGCGTTTCACAAGAGGCGGATGATGCCAGTTTTGACAGAGCATCCGCCTGATTATTTGAAGACCTGGGCACTTGACTTATATGAAACTCCTCAAGTGTCTCGACTTCATTTTTGACCGCCTGCAAATATTTTATCATGGTCGGATGAGTGGCCTCGTACGTTCCATTGACGTGGAGTGAAACCAGTTGGGAATCAGAGCAGGCGTCAATTTTCTTTGTCCCTGCCGTCTTGCAATACCGAATGCCGGCTAGCAGGGCTTCATATTCGGCCTCATTTTTAGAGACCTGAAACTTGAACCGTAATGCATAATTATACTTATCTCCCTCAGGAGATTGACAGATAATCCCTGCACCACAGCCGTTCGTAGTGGAGCTCCCGTCCACATACACTTTCAAAACCTGACTAGTATTGTACGGTGCAACTGGCCTTGTCATTTCAACAATAAAGTTGGAGAATGCTTGCCTCTTTATTGCCTTCCTTGGTTCGTAAGTGATTTCCAATCCTTGCATTTCAGTCGCCCATTTGAGCATTTGTCCTGAAGAGTCCAAGGTTGTGAGTGGCTGCTTGATTGGTTGGTCAGTATAGACTACTACTGCGTGAGCCAAGAAGTAAGGTTTTAGCTTCTTGATGGCCATGTAAAGGGCAAGGTCAAAATTTTCAACCATGGGGTACCAAAGCTCTGCGTTCCTAAGAACATGGCTAATGAAATACACCGGGAGCTTGATGCCGTCCCTT
Source organism: Chenopodium quinoa (assembly GCF_001683475.1). NCBI lineage: Eukaryota > Viridiplantae > Streptophyta > Magnoliopsida > Caryophyllales > Amaranthaceae > Chenopodium > Chenopodium quinoa. The sequence continues at coordinate 1,955,256 of NW_018744069.1, read as the reverse complement.
TCAGCTAAGAGAACGAAACTAAGGGCATGATCGGAGACGACCAGATACATGAAGAGCTTCTCTTTGGGCATAGGGCTAATAAGCCTCGACAAAGAGTGCAGATGAGTTTTTAGCATTTGAAAGGCCGCTTCAGCATCATCCCCCCATTCAAAGTTGGTCTTCTTCTTGATTGCCTTGAAGAAGTAGAGACACTTGTCACCTGACCGACTGTAGAATCTCCCCAAGGCCGCCAGACAACCTGTTAACTTTTACACTTCCTTCACAGTACGGGGCGACTACATGTCGATTACCGCCTGTATTTTTTCAGGGTTGGCCTCTATTCCCCTTTGGTCAGTCAAAAATCCAAGAAACTTCCCAGACTCAACACCAAAGACACACTTTTTTGGGTTCAACATGACCTTGTGCCGCTTGAGTGTGGCGAATGTTTCTCGGAGATCAGCAAGATGATCCGCTTGTTGTTTAGATTTGACTATCATGTCATCAATGTACGCCTCTACATTCCTTTTGATGTGATTAATGAAGACCGTATTAATCATTTGTTGGAAAGTAGCAGGCACATTCTTCAAACCAAACGACATCACTATATAACAGAATAACCCTTGATGAGTGACGAATGCCGTCTTTTCTTGATCTTTTTTCCACAGGGGGATCTGGTGGAAACCTGAATAGGCGTCCATAAAACTCATCAGGCCATGTCCAGCTGTAGAATCGACCAGACTGTCGATCTTAGGCAGTGGATAGCTAACCTTTGGACATGCCTTGTTGAGGTCTGTGTAATCAACACACATGCGCCAAGTTCCATTCGGCTTCTTTATTAACACAACGTTAGCCACCCACTTAGGGAATTTGCATGGCCGAATAAACTTGGTGTCCAACAGCTTTTTTACTTCGGCGGCTGCCGCCTGACTTATTTCCTCGCCGTGGTTTCTCTTTTTTTGCCGAATGGGCTTCTTTTTGGGATCCACGGCGAGTTTGTGGACAGCGAGATCCGGAATGATGCCTGGCATCTCTTCCACTTCAAAGGAAAAAATGTCTTTGAATTCTCTCAGCAACTGGTGCAGGCTCTCACCTAGCTTAGCAAATGCAACCGTCCCCACCTTAACCGTCTGCTCTGGCCGACTGTCGTCTAGAGGGATATTAATGTGTTTGCCAGCAGGCTGGGGACGAAGATCATCTAACCGTTCCCCGGTCAGTGATTGCTATTGCTTTTCTTTTTCGACCACCACCAAATGATCAGTTTTCTTTTTTACCGGCTGGTGGGGCCGACTGTTCTTCCTTGACATCATCAAGGTCGATTGTCTGTTTGCCCCTACCGGCTGCTGCGGCCGCGGGCTTGACGTCCGAGAGATAACACTCTCGAGCCGTCTTCTTTTCCCATTGAGGGAACCGACTATTCCATCATCCTTCTCATACTTGAGCAGCATGAGGGCAGGAATGATGACGGCCTTACACTCGTTCAGAGTGGGTCGGCCAAAGATGAGGTTGTAAGCTGTGAGCTCTTTAACCACTAGGAAACGGATGGTCATGTGCCGACCGTCTCCCTTATTCCCCTGGCAGACGGGCAAGTCAATTCGTTCGACTGGGTGCATAAGTCCTCCCCCAAACCCAACAAGGGTTTGAGAGACCTCCATCATGCTATCTGGTTTGTACTTGAGATTAGATAAGCATTTGAGGCTGATGAGGTCAGAGGAGTTGCCTGTGTCAATTAAAATTCGACCAACCAGTTGGTTGGCCACTTCGCATTCAATGACCATAGGGTCATCATGCGGCCGACGGACTTTGCCTTTGTCCTGTTCGGTGATGACAACTTTTGGGAAGGCGGATGTGCTTGCCGCCTCTCCTTCTTCAACAGAGTTGACCATCTTTCTAAGATGGTCCTTGGTGCACCAAATGGTCGGGCCACCCCCGGCAAATCCGCCTGCTATTGTATATACCGGATCTTCATCTGTTTTGGCGCTAATAGCAGGCTGGGGAGTCTTCTTCTTGGACTGCCCCGGATTTACCTTGGAAGTCACTTTGGACTTCACATAGGACTTCAGTTGTCCCTTGTCGGCCAGATGATCAAGCTCCTACTTGAGACTGAAGCAGTCGTTTGTGTCATGGCCGACATCCTCATGGAAATGGCAGTGTTTGCTTTTGTTCTGATTTTCAGCGGAACCTTTCATAGGGGTCGGCTTCTCAAGAGTCAGTTGATCCTTGATCTCCAAGAGGATAGAGCAGCAGTCCTTGTGGAACTCGTACCTGGGAACGTACGGTTTCCACTCTTTTATCTTCTTCTGGGCCTGTTGATCAGAGTTATCAACGGCCCAGATTTGTTTTTTCTTTTTGCTCTATTTTGGCTTAGGAGCCGGCTGAGCAGGCTGACTTTCCTTCTGTCGGTCGGATTTCTTAGTGTCCGATTGCTTGTTGGAGGAGCAGAGTTCGGTCACCTATATATAAGCTTCCGCCTCTTGTAATGCTCCTTGCAGAGTGAAAATTTGTTTGCTGACGAGTTCGTACTTGAAAGTAGACCCGTGCTTCAGACCCTTGAAGAAGTCTATGAAGGCAACCTCATTAGACAGCCCATGAATCTGGATTCGCACTAGATTGAACCGCCTGACATAGGAACGTAAGCCTTCTCTATCTCCCTGTTGTACATTGCCCAAATCAAGGCTTGTCTTTTTGGCAGGGATGTTCATAGAGAAGTTTGAAGCAAACAAGAACACAAGCGTCTTGAAGCTATTAATGCAACCAGCCGGCAGATTGCCGAACCACTTTTGGGCTATTCCCTTCAGGGTGGCTGGAAAACAACGACACCATGCGGCATCATCCAACCTTGTAAATACATGAGGTGGGTGTATGCTAGCAGGTGGTCTTCCGGGTTGGAGGTCCCATCATAGGTTCCAACCAAAACATTTTTAACCTTGGCCAGCTGTTTGGCTTCGGTTATTTCCCTGGAGAAAGCAGAGGGTTGATCTCCAAGGTGTTGCAGCCAAAGCTGCCAATCCATCGGCTGATAGCCGTATGCCGCCTGGCCTCCAAAGAGGGCAGGCTGCATGTAAGGTAAAGCAGGCGATTGGTACAATGGCGGAGCCATGTACTGGGCCGACTGTATTATATGCGAGCAAGACTTAACATGAGGGCTGCTTGCTGGGGTCTCATGTACATACTGGGAATACCTTGCAGAGGTATTCTGAAAGCTATCATGGTAGGTCGACATAGTTGGGTTCTCTTCCGCTCAATGTAATGTCGAGCATCGGATAATGTTTTCTTTCTACCATCCGGCTGTATGTGCCGAATGGCTTTTCTTGTACCCGTTTCTGGGAAATGGAGTCTAGAGAGGTCAAATTGGGGCCGAGCCTTCTCCTTGGGGGCAGGATGAGGAGTTCGCTAGCGGTCCCTGACTAAGTTTTGTTTACCAGGCTAGGCTTACTTCTTGGCCGACTGCTCCTTTCTAGAAGTAGGCAACCTCTTAGTGGTAATTTGTTTGATTTCACCCTTGATACTGCTCAGGAGTTTCAAGAGTTCGTCTCGGGTGACGGGGGTTGATCCTGTCGCCTGGGTAGGATCACCTGGCCGCCCTGAGGGCTTCTTTAGCTGACCAGCAGTTTTGCTTGGACGCGCCTGATCATGGTGGCGCTCCTGATTTTCTTTACTGCGGATGAATCTAGAGATGAGGGACCCGTTAGGATCCACATAGGTTTCGACATCAGCGTCGTCCCCTAAGTCATGGTCCGTCTAGACCACTATTTCTTCCGGAGGCTGATTGGTCTCAAGATATGGTACAGGTTCTTGTGAAGCCATCTTAGAGGTACACTCCCCACAGACGGCACCAAATGTTTCAGGGTTTTTTGTCCCTCGGAAGAGTTACAACACTAACACTAGATCCAGCAAGGGGCGCCTGTACCAGAAAAGCAAACGGACCGCCGGATGGTCGGTGGTCCGCCTTCGAAGATTAAGTTAGTAAAGTATTTAGAGTAAAACATGCGGAAATAAAGTTATCTGCTCGGATTCCAAGCTCGGGTAAGGTGCTGTCTGTTTCTTGAGAACGACAACTCTGTAATAAATGTGGATGTGACGTGTTGTATCGTGTTCTGTATCTGTCCTCAAATGAGGGAATTGTCCCTATTTATAGGGCCTTTTGGGAAAGTGTGTCCTCCCTAGGGTCTGGTAACCTAGGGATTAGGGCACGCCGTAAAAACGGCGCCTTAAGGTTTGGGCCCTTGAAGGCCGCTATTTCAGAGGTGATATCTTAGTGACACGTGTCACTGATCCTAAAAGGCCATTTGAGTGTCTCTTAGGGTGACACGTGTCGCCCTCCTAATGGTCCATTTTGGATAATCAAACATCCCAAATCAAGGGGATATCTGCTTACCACGTGTCACCATCTTGAAGGTTCGAGGTGGCGCTTCTTCCAGTGACACGTGGCAGGATCCGATTGGGCCACTTGGCCGGGTATAAAAATGCCCAAATCACTTAATGAAATTGTTTTTAAAGATTATGAGATAAAGTATGATAAGAAATATAGGAAATGAGGAACAAAGAAAAGGAATGAGATTCCACTTTACTAAAGAATTCATGTTATTGAAATTAACTTAGCAACTCAGTATCTTTACAAAGTATCGGATACTGCTTGAGTGTTCCACTTTGAAAGTGACCTCAAACTATTGAAGATATGCTATGTTATCGACTTACAAGATTTGAATGAAGCAAGTGGTTATACTTTGTTTAAAGACCTTTAAGCTAATGCTGGAACAAATAAATGGTTATTGTGTTCCATAATCAGCAATTGATCCGTTTAAACACGGAAACACTTACATTCAAAGCAATGAGAAATAGTTAAAAATTTGTCTGAATGACATGGTTGTCTAAACCATGAATCAAGAATGCTTGATTATAAACAAACATTTTCTTAACATGATAAATTGGAAAAAGCTCAAAGTCATGAGCATGATTTGCATTCCGAACATCTTTTGCACTGTCACATCGACAAGAACGTACTAAAGGCTCTATTAGATAGGCTCGTGACAGTTGGTTGATTCGGAATTGTTCTATGACAAGCAAGTCTTAATTGTTGAAACCGACAGAGTAAAGAGCTATTGTTCTTGGTATAGATAATTGACTCCGAAAGCTAAAGAGGATTCATTTACTTCAACATTTCACAAAGAATTTGAAATAATATGGATATATTCATCAAACGTGAAAAAACTTGACCCTGAATAGTTCAAGAGTTTAGTGAAGTACATAATCGACTTGGCAAGATATCAAAACGTCTAGATTAGATCCAGCAATGTTTGCTTGAGCCAAGCGTGACCATCACAAAGTTATGAAATTGAAATTTTCATAAATTACTTCACAAAGAACATAGTGTGTCTTCATGGAGACCTCGATGCCATTTAAAATGACTTGAAAAATGATGGATCACATCCCTTCCTATAAATTTCTTAATATTTACACGAAGGATTGATGTTTAACTAAACAAAAATTTCGGAGCTAAGAAAGGAAACCATATTCAGTTATGGATAGAATTAACTTCTAAATGTCTTTTCAAGTATATGTCTAAAACTCTTAGCCACAGTGGGAGTTCACTGGCTTAGTGGAGCTAAGTGACTTAGTGGGAGCTCACTGGCTTAGCAAGAGCTAGGTGGTTGAGTAGGAGCTTAATGGATCATTAAAGGGTAAGATAGCTCAAGTGGGAGTTAACTGTTTGTTTTACAACGAACTTTTACCCAAAGACAATATACATGTCTCTTTGTAAGCATTCAAGTGAGACCACGGGCATTACCTCCACAACCTAATTGAGAACATAGTGTTTGTTGCTCTAAGTGGTGTCTTTTTGGAAAGTAACACATTTCCAAAACGGCAAGTGGGAGGAAAATGAAATCGATGACAATTGAGCTTAGCAAAAAAACTAGAATTGATAATCTCGGAAGACCTTAAAAGGGGTTCATGAGAATACTTGATCAAGAATACTCAAAAAGACTTTACAAGTTCCTTAAAAGAGAATTCTAATCTCAAAAAACTTTTGAAAAGTTGTAGTAAGATCAAGAATATCAAAGGGCTTTAGAAGCGCCTTGAAACTCAGTGTTTGATGCAATAACCCTGCATAGATATAGAAATCACCAAAGGCTTGGGTTGAATCCTATAAATTTTCTATTAAGTTAGAAATAAACCTAAGACTTACAAGCAAACTATTTACTATTAGATAGTAAAGGAAAATGCCTTGTAAGATATCTACGACAAATCCACATTCCGAATAATGGTTAGAGGCCATTAAAAATTTTTTGAGATAGACTCCATGTTTGAAAATCATGTTTGAAACTTGATTAATTTGAAACCCATCGGTTGCAAATAAGTTTTCAAGGAGAAAACTAACAAATGTGGAAATGTATATGCATACATAGCTAGATTGGTTGAAAAGGATACAATTAAATTCACGGAATTGATTTCAATAAAAAACCTATTCACCAATCGGAATGCTAAAGTCTTTTCGTGATTGTTTTACTAAAATTGCTCATATGAAATATGGCAAAATAGATACCAAAACCGCCTTCCTAAAATAGGATTTTTAAAGCGACTATGAAAATAGTCTAAGGGTTTTGAAAATCATTGCATATAGGAATTGGATCATGTTTTCTCATGAAGTTAATAAGAGGATTGACTTATGGAGAAACATAGAAATTATTATGAATAAGAAGTTTAGTGGGAGCAAAAGTAAATTATATAAAGGTCTAACAAAAGGTTTATGAACTCTATTGTGAAACAACTATCAAATTCTAAATGTTTATATTTGAAAGTATTTTGACAGTGGACCAAGCAAAAGACGATACTTAGTACATATTGGTATTAAGATATACTGTATAGACTTAATAAAATGTTTGAACGTGTAAGGGATTTTACCGTGTTAAACATGAATTGAAGGACTTTGAAAGACTTTTGACCCGTATGTATGAAACTAAGTAAATGTTTGAACTAAGTATAAGCTAGGCTAAATACTAAGTCAAACATGAAAGACTCTAATAGAGACTTTCAACTGTATCACACATCAAACAGTTTAGCAAGACTCAGTGAAACTGAATGAGCTAAAATGTCACATGGATGGAATAAGATTGAGAATTACTCTGCAATTTAATCCATCATGTACGCTGTGATATGGAATCGTCGCACAACTTACTTGCTTAGAGCATCTGAAGTATGTATGTATAAAAATAAACCTGAATTTATGTAATAGATCGTTAGATTATGGCCAAGAACATCAAAAGTACTTGGATAAGTAACAGGATCAGTTCTTGACTTGTGGAAACAAATACAATTTGATAATTGATGTTGCAAGCACAAACCTTAACAAGGATTAGATCCATAACAAGAAGGCGTTTATAAGCACGAGCTAACAATAAGCCGTGGCTTGAGAATGGTAACATGGACGTGCATCCATGTGTAATGTGTAGGAATTTTAGGAAAATTTCTATGATCACAAGTGATTAGGGTATCCCAAATCATTGTGAGCCGTTTGGAGTGAAACCCAAGCAAAGCATCATCAGGAAGTCTACAAAAATATATGTTGAGAATATTGTTGCCTTAATGGCAATAATAAAGAAGATGTTCTATGGAAAGTTCGTTGCTGAAAGTTAATGATTGTAGGTTGTCATGTTGAAGGTCTCAATCATGAAAATGAGTGGGAGCCATCACTTGGACAATAAATCGTAAATCACATATAATCCATGACACTCTCAAATTTTATCATCTTATTATGAAAGTGATCAGTAATGAAGATGCTAAGATTAGCAAAGTAGTTATAACTAAACCTATGGAATAAGTGAACGACAACATTCATAATTTCACGAAAGAAATCAAGCATATTAGATATGTGTGCGATTTCTATAGATGTTTTATAAATAGTGATACTCTTAAAACATTTGGAAAAACCATTTATCATATGATGAACCATTCAAGTTTTGGAGTAATTTAAAATTTCATGCAATTTTTATCACTCCGTTTGCTATTTAATTGTGGTTTATAATTAAATAATGAGTCCATTCCATTCTTGGAATATTAAAAATAGGGTATCAAGACTAGTCTTGGTAAGGAAACACCTATTAAGTGAACGTTGAATATTATAATCGAAAATTATACCTAATTGAGGTCATTTAAACAATGGACGATTAATGACCAGTTGAGATTAGTATGTAGTTTGATTTATAGCACCGTTACATGTGCTACAAGGACATGATTTTCATGAATCATTTGCACAGGTATAGGTTTAGAACAATACTAGATTGACCTATGAGAATACTTTAAGAGATTAAAAATTGTCATAAGTATACTTCTCATTATTGTTATCGGAACCTTTTTCCTTGACCATGAGTATTGTGAGCTTTCTTGTTTGAGTACTAGTCCGCTTTGATGATTGTCAAACGTCTACCGTAACAGGGGATTATAACGGCATCACTCAGGCGGCTAGGTCCTCTTAGTAAGAGAAGCTACATTACAAATCTCGGAATGTCCCCTTACTAACAATAGGAACATGTCTTATTGTTTACAAGGCCTCTCAAAGAGCGAGACTGTGAAAATGCATGGCCGTGCTCAGATGGATTTTAGAAATAATCTGCTTATTGATAGTCAAACTCGGATTTCGAGAAACACTTCTAGACGTAATAGGGATGACAAATAATCTTACCCTGTAGTTCATGAAGAGACATAGGAAAGGGTTATACAATGAAAGCTCACTTGTCTGGAAGGACAAGTGAGAGATTGAAAGGAATGGTGTCCTTCGAACAAGTGTTTTATTCTAATAATGGGTTTAGAATTATTAGAAAGCTAATATATTTAGTAAGGCCAAGTGATCGGAATACCTAGGTGGAGGCCGCTTCCGATCAGTAATATTAATGTATAATTAATATTATATAGCTTATCTTGACTGAACCCTTCGGGTCACACCTAAGGAATGAACGAACCGACTCGACGAATTAATTTGGAAGAAATTACTGAGTCGCCTGAGTAATCATAAATATTTAGACGTTGGATATTCGAGCTTGGCGCGTCAAAACCGAGGGTCGGAGAATCTCAAATGTCGAGCCAAAATTTAGGATTTGGCAAGACGGAAAAATACTTTAAGTAACAAGTAAAATCCTAGCCACACGAAAGGCTAGGAAAGCACACCAAATAGGAGCGTGTCACGTGGCAACACACATGGAAAAACGCAATGTGGCAGCACGCGTGGGAGCGCACATGGCAGCCATGTGGGCAGCCGCCAAGTGGAAGCCACTTAGTGGCAGCGTGCCACGTGGCAGCGCGGCACGTTGGCAGCGCATGTGGCAAGGGACGTGGATCCGGGTGATGGGTCATGGACACGGGCCAAAAGAAAGTGGCCCAACCAAACCCAACTTGGGGCTCAAGGTTGGGTGACACATGGTTAGTTCACAATGCATGTGAAATGCCTTGGAGACCAAGTGAGAAAGTGGTCCTCACCTAACCATGTGACACTTGTTACTTGTTCCTTGGTTTGTTTAACTAAGGGTTGAATTCATCAATCTTTCCATGTGGGATCTTTTTGTGAAAAAGTCCCACATTAATAGATGAGTGGAATTCACAAGCTATCCTTCCTTACAAATAGCCAAAGCATAGCTTGAGAATTCTTTGCTTGAGTAGGAGTTCAATAGGGCGTTGCATTTGCAAAAACCCTTTAACTCATATAATACTCGGGTTTTGGTCGGGCCTCGCTAACCTCGAGGCAATTGACCTAAAAGTCGGAAGTCGTTTTTGCGGGTGGATTTCCATTGGAGGCTCTCGTGTTTTTGGGGCTAAGCTTTCATGTAAGATCCCATTTGGTCGGGCGAAGCATACTCTAAAAGGTAATCGTTTTATATTAATATTGTGTTTAATTTAATTATGTTTATGGTTTTATTTATTGCGAGTGCGGTCTTGTTTATGGGCTTGTTTTCGCGGTGAGTCGAACCCACCAAACCCCAACATAGGGCAGGTTCTCTTTTAGGTTTGATTTCTACCTTCATCCCTGAACTTCCAGTCATGGTTCCAAACTTATTGGAGTTAACAACGCGATCTCTTGGATTGTTAAAGGGTGTCACCTTCACCCAGTGAACGGTTTACAAGTTCCTAAAACTTGTTGGCGACTCTTTTACTCTAGCTTCATTCCATTTGGACGCCACCATGCTTAAGTGTGTAATCACAGTTGGGGTGAAGTGTGGGACAGCTTGAAATATTCCCTATAAGTACCCATTGGTGCTATCTTCCGAACCCCTCTCTTACCTCTCTTCACTAGCATGCCACGAATGTATGGTTTGTGCCCTCTAGTAACCGCATCCCCAGGGAGGATGAAGATATGGAAGATGTTCTCAATGAATAAAGGCAAGCCCAAGAGTATCAACGACAACAAGAGCAACATGAACAACAACAACGTCATCAACAACAATATCAAGAACAACAACACCAATATGCGAGCTCCGACTAGGATGCCCTTAGTGCTCAAATGAAGGGTATGCAAATTAAATTGGAGGGTATGTATGATCAAGATTTTTAGGCCCTCTACACTCAAATGAGGGGAATTTCAAAGATGCAACAAGGTATGTTTCTCAACCAACAACAATTGTATGATGCAGGTGTTAACCGGGGAGACATCACTCCCCCGGTTAACTACCCTTACTTTCCACCACAACATTGTCCTATACAATGCTATGGGGGTGATGGGATACCTACGTACCCATATTGTCAAGGACCCCTGGGGTGTTTAACACCGAGACTCGCTCATTCCCCGATAAGCACGGTAACTATGATTGTCGTGTTCTCGGTGGGAGCGACTATGGGGTTGATCCTAAATACCCCTTTGTGCACCCTGAGCACCCACTACCACTTGCTTTGCCCGAGAAATTTACTCCCCTTGCCCCTTGGCAGCAAGATAACATAAAGGGGCACTATGGTTGGCCACTCGGTTACATCGGGGGGTGGGATCTTTATGGTACCCCATTTGGGTTTTCCTATGATAGGGATGACCAAGATGGCGCCGGGATGAGTTTTAGTGGTAGGTAGTTCCCTCATTTTTGTGTCTTTTGCCTATATTCTTTATCTTATATGTGCTTGCTTTGTATTGATGGGATGTTGAGATGTATTGATGATTAGCTTAGGGGAACTTTACTTTTCTGAGAGGTTTGTCTCGGTGGCCAATATTGTTGTTGAAATTACCTAGTTTTTCTTTGCCTCCTTGTTTGATAGTCTCATATCTTGATTTCTTTTTGATGGTGTTTGTTTGTTACTTTTATGAGCTTTCCATGCCTATTCTTTCTATCTTATTCTTGTTGTTATCGTTATGATTCTTCTTTGATGATGATGCATATGTTGCTCTCACAAATCCACCCCTAATATCAAAATCTCATGAATCCAAACCCTTGAATCTAAATTTTGTACTTTAGTGCTTTGAACTTAGTTTGGTGTTTAGTTGGTTAATTAGTTCTTATTTTTTTACCTTTACCTTTTGATGGTTTAGTTTAGTTTTGTTTTATAATTTCTTTTTATTTTATTTTGTTTTGAAGTTACTAACAATTTTCTTTGTATATAGTTCCTTTTTCTACATTTCTTCTCACATGGCTTTGATAATGATGCTATTGTCTTTGGAGCTCAACGAAGGTGGTTGATTCTACCACCTATTTTTATTAGCATTGCTCGGAAGCCGGTGAGATCTTTCTTATTTTTCTTTATCTCTTTTCTTTTCTTGGATGCATAGTTTAGGACTAGTTTTAGGAGAAGTTGAATGTTTTGAGGGTGGATGCTTGTAACACCTAGAGTGTTTGGTATCATTGGTGATGTTGTCAATTGATCACTTGTTTGTTGATTGGGAATTACGTGTTATACTTGCATTTTTTCTCCTTTATTTCTTTTACTACTCTTCCTTTATCTTTGTTTTTCCTTTTCTCTTTTCTTTTCTTTTATTTTTCATTCTTCTTGATTTTGGTTTGTGGTATGTTTTGTGGCTTTATTTTTCACTTTTTATCTTTCTTTTGAATTGGACTATATACAACCGATTTTTGCTTTTGAATGAACATCTTCCTAAGTGGTAATGGTATGCACGGTTTGAGAGTATTCTTGTTGACTCTAGGATAGGTGTAATGCTAAGGTAGCATGTCCAAGCACTGGGGGGATTATGAAACTAGATTTTACTTGTTTGTGGCATGTTGGTAGTTGCTTCCTATAGTCGATTTGACACCAATAGTGAGTTTTTTCTACATCCATGTGAGGTTCATCATTTTTTTAAGCCTTCAACATTTATTTGCCTGAGCGGCATGGATCCTTGACTATTGCAAACCTGATCTTGAATCTTGTCTCATAATTCTCAAACACAAGATCGAACCATCTAGGGAGGACAAAGGCATCTTTTTGTGGTGGTACTTTTTCCTTTTCTAGGTTTAATCTTCTTTATTTCTAATAATTGGGTTCACATTTGCCTACTTGATAACCATTTGAGCCTTTTCCCTACTTTTTAAGCCACATCTTTAGAATTTTGAGCCTTTTGTTTATTTTTGTTCCATTTTCGGTTTTTGTGAAGCAAATGATCATGTTTTTGGAGTTTATGGTATTTGAGTTTTGAAGTTGGTTCTATTTGTAAGCAAGCTTGTCTTGTGTATATATTGTGAATAATGGCAAGTGAATAAATGAAAATACTGTCCTAAGTTAAAAAAAGGCAAGGTCATTTAATTGCAACGTTGTAAAAGCCGTCCATAGTTAAAAGAGGCATGAACAATTAAAAAAATGAAAAATGAAAAAAATAGAAAAAATGAGAAAAAGCAAAGCAAATTCGAAAAGCTTTGGCAAAAGAAAAAAAAAAGTTGAAATTTGTGAAAAATTTAAAAAATATTTTGATGTGATTCTTTTCCCCTTTTCAAGCATTGAGGACAATGCTTCTTGTAAGCTTGGGGGAGAAGCGTTTACGCTTTTTGTATATATGATTGTGGTTATAGCTTTGAATAAGCTTTGGGGGTGTTAGTTTGTTTTTTTTTTGCGATTGCTTGGTTATGAGGAGAAGGTTTGATCACCCTTTTGCTTTATTAATTAGGAATACCGCCAAATTATAAATTTTAAGCCTATCTTCACCCTTTTTGCCCTTACGTTACAACCATTGGGAAAGACCTTTCGACCTAGAGGTTGAGTCACATATCGAGGGAGGGCATTATGAGTTAAAGCCTAAAGAGAGGGGATGCAAAGTCAAGACGTCGATTAGCCCAACATATATTCTTTTCCGGCTCCTTTGAGGAGCTATTGAGATGCTCTCTAGAGGGAGATTTGAAGCTATAGGGAGAACACGGTAAGATCAAATGGGATGATGCTGGATTGTGATAATTAGTTTTCTACGCTTAGCATACTCTATGTTTCAATCAACTTCGGATATCTTGGAACGTGCATACCCTTACTCGCTTGAGAAAGTCATTAATTCATTTGAAGTGTAGTCATAGGCGACTTTGGGGTTTAAAGGGCTTGTTGTAGCTAAAAACAACTATGATTCCTACGCTAATGAGTCTTAGTGTATATTCCCATCTTATGTCTTTCATTTTCTTTTTGAATAAGTCATTCATCCTTATTCTTTCTAGCTCTGTTTTTCTCGAGGACGACCAAAAGTTTAGCTTGGAGGAATTTGATGAGTGTCATTTATGGCACTCATTTGGTTCTCTTTAGTGTGGAATCCATACTATTTTATAGCTCTTTTCTTTACTTTTTCCTTAGTTTTTCTCTTAACTTCCTTAGTTTGTATTTTCTCAGTTGATTTTCTATTTTTATGCATTTCTTGGTTTATTATATTATTTTCTCTTTTATTTGCTTGTTTTCGTTCATTTTTCAAGGTTATGATCATAATCCAAGGATTCTCGAATCTTTTTCCCAAGTTTTACATCATTTGAGATACCTCTTGTCTACCATTCTTGGTGTTGAATCCTCTGTGGAGGCTATTTGAAGACTGCCTCCTTCCGTGTTCATCAACATCATCAAGTGGAGCGCACGAGGAAGAGAAAAGTCGAAGGTGAAGGAGGCTGCCCTGCTCCCAGGCGCAGGTGTGCGCAAGCATGGCGCGGCCGCGCAGCCTAGTGGCGTGGGCGCGCTTCTCATGGTCTCTGTTCCGTACCCAATTTTGCGCGGCCGCGCTCCCCTTGAAGATAGCCACGCTTGTACGGGTCTATTTTGGATGATCTAACTAATTTCTCTTTGTTAGTTTTACTATATATAGACTTTCCTTCTATTTTTAGAGAGAATAGAATTAGAATAGAAATTTTAGATCATTTTGTAGAGAGAGAATCTTTAGGTTGTAGAGAGAGAAGTTCTTGATTGATTATTGAAGATTCATGATTCTATGTATTTTCTCCATTGATTTGAAGCAAGTTTGTAAGGATTTCTTTTACTTTAATGCAATATTTAGCTTTTGATTTCAATTGTTTTGTTGATTGTTCAAGTTTGATTGATTTGTGATTGAATTAGTTTGATTAAAATGATGATGATGAATTTGTTGTTTAGCTTAGTTTTGATCTTGATTTCCATGGATTGTAAGTAGTTTTCTTGCTAGGGGAATGGTGAAGCATATATGAGTAATGGAATTATGCTAATTGGGGGAAATTGATGGAGTTGATGTAGTGATTAAATTTGTTGATTGATTATGTGCGTTTTTGTGATTGATTGAAGAGTACCTAACTTTGATCGTTGCACTAGATTGGATTGTAAGTTCACATTAATACGGACAATTGATTTGTGGCTTGCATTTGTCGATTGAGTTGGTTTGTGAAGTTCCTAGCTAGAGTCTCTCGTAGTTGGCACTAGTTTCACCTTTAGGAGAATAGCCTATCATACTCTCTTGATTGTTTAATTGATTTTTCCTCATAACAATCAACTTAGCCCATTCCAATCCCGATACGTAGTATCCATTGCATGTATATGTTGATCCTAAACCCTAGTGTTTGATATATTTGGAATAAATCTCGTTTTCTTAGTTGTTTTAGATTACACACACCTTACTTCACCTTTTCAAAATAGCTTAACTCTAGCAATAGTGACCACCTCCCATTCCCAGTGGTTCGACCCTCGACTTACTCTAATGCTAGTTATAAGGGCGTGTTGAGTGATTACAAAATATATTGGCTTAGGAAAGATTAGTCCAACGACTTAGTCTCCACCCTTTGCAAACGTACCTCAAAAATACGACCATGCCACGTAAGGGAGAACCGAGGCACCTCAGTAGCTTCCGCGGAATCCATCACCTGGGTCGCCTTGCCCATAGCTGTAAGCATACGGGCATACGACACCTCCGCCCATCTCAATTTACCTACCTGCCCCAAACTCACTGAGGCAAATAAGTGACCCGATAGCAAAACGCTCTCCCCAATCACTCAAGATAGTGATGGAAAGAACGTGAGCAATGTATATTCGAGCCAGCTGCTTAGATGTACATTGCCGATCTAAAAGGAATGGTGTCCTTCGAACAAGTGTATTATTCTGATAGTGGGTTCAGAATTATTTGAAAACTAATATATTCAGTAAGATCAAGTGATCGGAAAGCCTTGGTGGAGGCCACTTCCGATCAGTAATATTAATGCATAATTAATATTATAGCTTAATCTTAAACGAACCCTTCAGGTCACACCCAAGAAGTCAACGAACCGAAGCGACGAATTAATTCGGAAGGAATTAATGAGTTGACCGAGTAATATTTATTTAGACATCGGAAATATAAGCTTAGATCGTCGAAACCGAGCGTTGGAAGGCGAGTCGGAAATAATAAAAGACGAGACGTGCAAATAGTAATAAATCAACATCATTCCCAAAATAACTCTAGCATCGGAGTTCCCCAAGCAATCCGTGTGCTAGGCACATAATGCACAAGCATGGTGGCTAGCATGCGCACCAAGCCGAGCCAAGGCTGGATGGTGCGTGCTAGCGCACCATTGCTAGCAACCACGGCATCCAAGGGGCTGCAAGCTGTAGCAGCCCGCACTCGGAGCGCGGCGTGCTAGCAGTACGCAGCAGCAGCCCGCACTCAGAGTGCGCGGCTAGCTAGCCTCAAGCAGCAGCAGCCCGCATCTCCGTAGTGCAGGTAGCTGGGCCGTGAGCACGGGAGGAGTAAGTGGGAGATTTGTGAAAGGGAGGACATGTGGAACATGGAGAGGAAGAGAGTCGGGAGCAAGTTTGGTCCCCCCCTGTCCAAGTGGTCCTCACTTTCTCTCTCATGAATAGTTGACACTTGTTGATTTATTACTAGCTTGCTTAAATAAATTTATTTTGCGTTAAAATAAAATATGAAAATCCCATTATCCCACATTGGTGGAAGAGGCAATCATAACTCATCATTTCCTATAAATACCCAAGTAAGGGCATTGGAAATGATGCTTGAGTAAGAGTTGTAAAGGGCATCACTAGTAAGTGAAAACCCTTGAACTCAAGAGTTGGAAAAGGTATCATGTTTAGTGAAAGCCTTTGAACTCAATTACTTGGGTTTTATTGGTGGGGTCTTGCAAACCCAAGACATTGGACCATGTCGGTATTCGTTGGTGCGGGTGGATCAATGTTGGAGGTTTCGCTTCGGAGCTAGCGTTCAAGTAAGAGCCCATTCGGTCGGGCGAAGCACGCTCCAAAAAGGTAATCGTTTTGTCTTAATCTTGTGATTAATTTAATTATGTTTATGGTTTTATTTATTACGAGTGCGTTCTTGTTTTTAGGTTTTTTTCCGCGGTGAGTCGGATTCATCAAACCCCAACACGATCAACCTCGTCATCCGACAATTCATCGGCAAGAACCGAGTACGGACAAGAATGCGTGTACATATGAAGAGCCTCCGCAAGCCAATCCCCCACGAGGTCACGCAGTCACTTTTCTGACCCCTTTACGATCTCCATAGCTACGGGCTCACCTCCAAAAGGAAAGCCCGTAATCATATAGAAATTGTAAGGGGTAACTGTCATCTCTCCCCATGGAAAGTGAAAAGTGTTGGTGGAATCCCACCAAAACTCTAGCAATCCACAAAGGAAAGCTAACGAAGCAGGCCAACTCGATAAATCCCGAAGAGCCGGCAGCTGGGGGCTGATCCCCAAAAGCTCCACATTCTCCTTTACCACCTCTGGTAAACTCGTGAAACGGCCTCATAAGTCACCAGAGTCGTATACACGCATGCTAGTCTCACTCTAAAAAACACAAAAAAATATGGTTACGACTGATTTGAAGAAAAAGAGAAAAGACAAAAAGGAGGCGCAAAGAACTCACTATGTCGCGCCAACTCCTAATCGAGACGTGATGGTCTGGGTCCCACTTAAGTACCCTACAGTCCCAGTTGTGAGAAGCCTCAAAAATCACATCCTCCTGGCGGCGTCGATCAGCTCTAATCCGACGCGTTGCTCCCGAACTTTTTTATGAGGACGAGTTACCCTCTTTCTAGGGCGAACTACCTCGTCAGGCACGGGTCCTCCTAGGACCTCCTCGGCATCGATTAATAGAGGTGAATCCATTCTATGAATGGATAAAGTTTCTTTATTAGTTTATTTTTTCTAAACTAAGCTAATATACGTGTTCTAGACCCATTTCGACATCGTAACAACTACCGAGAGGGAAAAACACAAAAATCAAATGCCACCCACACTTGGGGGCTATGATACCTGCAGTTAAACTCAGTAAATGGGGGCTTCTAGCACCCACAAAATCTTTCCTATACTAGTTTCAACTTAGCATTCAAGAGATTATAGTCCTAAATCTCAAAGAATCAATTAATCCTAGGCGAATAATAGTAACACTAATACAATTATCGTCTACCAAACAATCTTGAAGTTCGAACACGACAAAAATAAGCTAAGTGTACACTTTGTGCCAATTTTTTCAGAATCAAAATTTTCAAAACATTACTTATGAAGATTAAATTAGTTCTAATACTATAATTACTTCATATTCAACAAGTATAACCAAAATGAGTAAGCAAAATAATAGGAATTGAACCAAATTTGAAGAAAAATGCAAAAAACGTACTCAAACGAAGAAATGCTCATACAAGGTTCAATACTTAAACCATTTTTCATGAAATTTTTTGCAAAACACTCCTTAAGCATAGAATAATAACATGGAACAAACAATTTAAGAAAAATGCGCAGAATAAAAAACCCCCAAATTCGAAATTGGGGGTTTATGGTTCGAAAATTGTCTCAATTAAGATCGAAATTAAACAAATTTTGGAATAAAACTTACATTTGATTTTGGAAAATATAAATAGAGGAAAAAATCTACTTCCCTGAAAAAACAAGAAAATTTGAGCTTCTTAGAGAGAGGGGAGCAAAAATAGCAAAGGAAGAAGAACAAAAGTGCGAAATGAAAATCGCGCTCACCGATTTCTTTTTGCTGACTTAAATGTCGCATGCAACTGAAACTGTTGCGCATGGCATACCAGCGCAACTCAGAACAATGCGCGCGCCTGGCTAGCACGACCCAATGAGTTGCGTGCGGATACTGGTCACTAAAATGATCGGTATCCAGATTGTGATCCATTTGATTATTTTCAACGGTTTTGCTCGTTATTATACGTAATGGCACGCAAATTATCAAAATCTCTTTAAATTTCTTTGCATTTTGTAGTTTATTTTCTTCTTTGATAGTTTCTTGCATCATGCTGCATGCACACCGTGCTTTGTGCCTTCCCTAAGAATACGTTTTAAATGTTTTTCGTAAGAGTGTCTTAAGATGTTCCGTAGTGGTGCTTTACGTAAAAGCTCCCATAGACAGGTTTGTCATTTTACTGTAATGACGTTATAAATGTTCGGCTTTTCTTCTTTTTACATGTCCACAGCAAAAAGGAAGGTGATATCATGCAGCGTAAAATGCAAGGCATTATCTTATAGCATAAAATTGTATGGCGTAGATGTTGCGGAAAATTTCACCTCTTCACCAGCTTTGCAAGATCTACCCCACGAAACTAAAAGTTAGAATTACTTCACTTTGGGCGTTAGCTCACAAGTTGACAGGAGCGCCGAACCATTAAGGAACATACACTTCTTGATTGGAAGTAAATACGGTAGTTAGTGAGCTTACTAGCTTATCGGACAGTTAGGGTGTCGTCCACCCCCTGTATAAAGAGAAACGAGACAATGTCGCGCCTATGTAGGAACGTGCCCCTTGTCTCGAGACACGTGTACTCATCTTATGGACAAAATCGCTGAGAGAGTTGCCGATTTTCTTCTCTCTCACAGGATTTTGATATATGCCTCCATTCCTGAGAGATGTATTTCTATCTTGTGGATACCGAGTATTGCGTTTTGACAAGCAAATTGTCGAGAACTTTATTCTGGCTGCGAAAGTTGAAACGTTATTTTATCATCTTTTTCAAATTGTTAAAATCAGGCTAAAGTTTCAATGACATATCGAGGGACTTTAAAAAAATGATGACATGATTGGGAGGTCATCATCCGCTTTATATCCTATTTAAATCGATCTCTTCTCTTAACTTGGCATCACCCAGAACACTTTTACTAGCCTCAATCTACAAATGCAAAGGATCAATCTAGATTCTTTAGTGCGCTATGACTAGAAAATACTTTTTCTAGCCTCAATATCTACTTGTTTCAAACACTTAGCAAATCAAGGATTGTTTCGACATCCTTAACATTTCTACAAGATTCTCTACTCTTAGAGAACTTCACAGAAAAAGTCTCGGGTTTATTTCTTGACTACTTTTATCCTCGTCTATTCTAGACTCGGTCAAAGTGGGGGCTAATTGTAGACATCTACTTTGGCCTCCTATCCCAACAGGAAGTGCAATGACGATAAATAAAACCATCTTGATTGTAACGGATCAATGTGAAGAATACTTATAGATGACTGGTTAAATTGCAAAGACACAAAAAGACTAGCCTAACCCAAAAACAAATGCAAACAAGGTCCAATTAAATAAGATCGATCATAATTAGGCTTAAGCCTGTGCTTAAGACACAATAATGATGGATTTAGAGGCGCCTAAGTTAAATTTAATGTTGCCGCAGAAAAAGCGGCGCACATCTCAATGAGTCGTGTTGGTCTGGCGCGCACAACTAATTCAGTTGCACGCGACACCCAGCGCAAGTGCTAGTGATGCGCTCGCGAAAGATTAAGAATTTCATAAAAATATAAAATCAAATCTTACCATAATGCCGCGAGCAAGACATTCAGTTGTGCTGCCCATAGCAACGTAACTAAATCACTTGCGCTAAGATGTCGCGCGCAACTCATCTTGATGCGCGCGACATCTGCTGCGGCAGAATGCTTAAAACCCTAATTGCACCCATTCCCTATAAATAGAGGCTTAATACGAGGCATAAACAGACATAAATTAACCTAAAACTCTGGCAAAGTCATTGTGAACTTGTGTGCTACCAAACCCTCTTGTCCAAAACACTCACCCCCCTTTATACTTGTTACTACGGTGGAGGTTCCCAAACAAGAAAGAGTCCGTAAGTTTCTAAACGGAGATCTAGCAAAGAGAAGTGGTAAAATCCCGAGTACTTAGATCAATCATATTTATTTTTCTCGTTTAAAAGAACCTTAATCAATTAATAAGTGTTGCTTGATCATTTTAAAAGGATATTTAATTATCAATTCCACATAGTATCTTTCGTTAAAAAAGATTCGAATTGAATAATTAATTGATTGATTGATCACTTAAGCCAAGGCAAATCTTGTTTATTTTTGTTCCTTTCACAAATTTGAATTAAATAAAGAATAACGACTTTGCGATGTAATTCCTACGTGATTGATGAGTGTAAATAAAATCAACTAACTTTGTTTTAGGTGTCGCGTAGCATATATTGTTTGGTGATGAAATTGTGAAAAAGGAAGAGCTAGTAGAGGCCGCACTAGGGCTAGAATAGCGATTCCCCTCTAAAGGGAACTTTATTTTAGTACCCTCACTCCCGAACTCATTTCTGTTTATGTAGATCAATTTGTGCATGGGTAAACTTACGATTCCTGCTAATCACTACAACAAATAATCACTTGTGCCACGAATTATGCCAGGGGAATACCAATTTCGTGGCATAATTTCATCTAGCCACAGGAAAAATGAACTATGATACATAACTTAAATAAGAAGAATAATTTATGCCACGGGTATTTTTTTCGCGTGGCAAACATCACACTTGTGCCACGAGTAGTACTTTTCCTGTGGCAAACATCACAATGTGCCATGAGAAGTTCCTTTCCTATGGAAAGCTTAAAATTTGTGCCACGAGTAGTTTTTTCTTGTAGTAAATTTTTCACTAATGTCACAAGTTATAATTTTCTTGTGACAAACATACACTTATGCCACAATTTTTGTTAAAATTCACTTGTTAATAAAATTAGGTACCATTAATTGGTCATATTACTTCTTTTTTTCTTTAGTTCTAAACTTGAAGATATTCCATAAGCACTAATTGATACAAAGTAGAACATTAAACATATATAATACAAATTAGAGGTCGAATATATTTATATTTCTAATACATACATAAATTTTCTTTATAAATATGCTTGGGGTTTTTTTCCCACGCAATATAGCCAACAAATCACTAGTAGATAATTTTCAAAAGACACCTAAGGAGCACACTGGTTAAGTGGCTTTATGAAAACCTTCGATCCCTAAAATAAAATAAATTAAATTAAAATTCCATGATATAAGAGATGCAATAATATTTTAGTTTTATTTTATTTGTTTGCCTTTGTATATGATCTATTTCAAATACACACTTCAATATTTATTTATAAATATGTTTTTTTTAATCACTAATTAGAGCAATTACTAGTAGAGATTATTTTAAAGACACCTGAGGAAGAAACTTATTGTATAAAATCTCAATCCCATCATCTATGTTATTAGTGCCATATCAGCAGTCAAGTAATAAGTCAATGTAGACAATTATGGTTATTACTTGTACATAGTACACTTTTAATAACAGAAAAAAGGAAAAAAATTTTTCATTCAAAGATATTATTTCAAAAAATTCAACAGAGAAAACAAATGAAATTTTAATATTATTTCCGTTTTCTAATTGATAGTGTATAACACCGTTGCATTCACAAATGACTACTACGAGTGATTGAGTGAACGATTAAGTGTTTCACCAACAGTTATTATTTTAATTTTTAATTTTTTTTTAATCTTTTTTTGTTTTAATCTATTGCATACAAGTTTTCTCAAATTATTTACGGAGTAATTTGTTAAATAAAGTATAAAGTATAAAAATAAAAATAAAAAATTGAATCGCACTCAAGTCTCAACAATTCTCTCCACAAACTAGGCTCATCTCCCTCCCTCTTTCCCTCTCAGTTTCCATTGAAGTGCATCGCTCCAACCTTGCCCGTGCCGAGACTAACGTCCTCCATTGAAGCAGCTTTTAAGGTAAGATTTTACTTTCCTTTTCTCATCATTCAATTCTTATTTAATTAACAATTTAGGGTTTTATCTTATTCTCAGTACACTCAATTTAGGCTTCCCTAAACTCCACAGCTTCCTCCATTTCACCGCTTTCAACAAGTCTTGGATTCAATTTCTGCGATTAATAAGGTAGAATTCGAATGAAAATTCCTCAAGATCGAAAATAACCATCCTTAATTCGAGCAAAATCAAGAAATGTCGGATTTGATTCTGAGCCAATTTTACGGTTTTTCATGCAATAATTCAAGCAACAACAAATTCAAATAATTTCAAACAAAAAATCTGAACTTCGAGGTTAGTGTTTCCGGGTTAAATAGCTTTGCTTTATTTTTAGGCTTTTGGTCTAATTTTTCATGTTGAATGGTTTGATTTCTTTGATTTAATGTGTTCTGACCTTAGTTTGATTATAATGTGTTCTGAAACAAAATAAATTGTGGGTGAAAAGTTAATGTATATTGAGAGTCACAATTATCCTTGCCAACCGATGATTCGAGAGTTAAACCAACTCATTTAAATGAATTTTTTTTTATGAGGAACAAGTTGATTTAGAGGAGATGTGAACTAATGAGTACTAATAAGATAAGGAACTTGATTTTGTTGCTGTAAAATTATGATCTTAATTTAATGTTTGAATGAAATTTGGTGGATGCAACTATTGATGAGTGTCATTTATGGCACTCATAGGGTAGTCTTTTAGGGTTATTTCTTTCCCCTTTTCATGCTTTCTTCTCTTATTTTTGGTCCATTTTCCTTTAGTTTCTCTTTTTCCTCTTTTCTTTATGATTCTCGTGTTTTTATCGTGTTTTCCTTTATTTGTCTCTTTTTCCCTTTTATTTCCTTTATTTGTGTACTTGTGTAGCTATTGTGAGAATCACTTTGGCAAAGGATTCAATTTGGGACTTTAATGATTAAGAAATGAAGAAGCATTTGGCTAGAGAGGGCTTAGAGAGGCCTCGGAGAGGTTTCCAAGGCAAATCCAGCAGGCCGCGGGCGTGGGTCATCTTGCTGCGGCGCGGGCCCATGTTACTCAAAATTGCCAAAACTTGGCAGGAACTTGCCGCGGTTGCCCCGCGGGCGCGAGTAAAATGGAGAGGCCGCTCCATTCACAGAGACCGCGGCCCCCTGATCAGGCTTTGGGAGCCGGGGATTAGCCGCGGGCGCGGGTTTCACTGCCGCGGGCGAGGATCTCTGTTGCCGCGGGCGCGGGGTTTGCCCATATAGCCCGCGGAGGGTTCCGTACCCATTTTTCCGCGGGCGCGGGTCTATCGAGAGAGGGCGCGGGAGCTGCCAATTTCTTCTTTGCTTATAAATAAAATTGTATTTCCTTTTTGAAGGGGACTTTTGATAATTTTCATTAGCTTAGTTTTAGAGAGAGAATCTAGAGAGAAGTTAGAGAGAAGTTCTTGGTTTTGGATTTGTAACTCAACATTTGATCAATCAAGTTTGGATTCCTTCATTTTCAATCATCAATATTAGTGAGAATCTCTTCCTTCTTTCATCTTTTACTTACTTGCTATTTGATTTTTGCTTGTTACTTGTTCTTCTTTGGATTTGAATTTGATATTGTTGATTATTTTTTATTTCTCTTAGATTTTGATATAGAAATGAAGATTAAAGCACTTTCTAGTTATTTGTTCTTGAATTTCACCATGATTAGTGAGTAGATTAGTTGCTAGGGAAAGGGGGAAGCATGTTTGATTAATGAAATTGCTAGTTGATGCTCTTTGATTGATTGGTTTCTTGCAATTAAATTGGTTGACATAGTTTTGCATGTGATTGATTAGACTAGGAGTGATCAACCCATAAGATTAATCTAGATTGCATTGCAACTCTTAATGATATGAACAATCGAATTGAAAGTTGCTCTAATTGATTGGGTTTGCTTGTGATTCTTCTTGATTTGCCTTTCATAGTGACACCTAGATTTGCCTATAGGAGACAACATTTGAACTCTCTTGATTGCTACTATTGTTTGTCCATTGCAATACTTTAATTAATTGATTGAGCTCTAAACTAACATTATCATTGAACTTGCATGTGGAACCCATATCCCTAGTGTTTAGACCTTTGTTTTACTTGATTAGACTTGCTTTATTTTACCATAGTGCCAACCATAATATCAACTCCATCTTCGAGGTAGCTTGACTTAGACTCTAGTTTTCATCATTGCATTCCCTAGGGATCGACCCTTAACTTGCCCTATGTTCATATAAGGTTGGTTAGGTGTTTACAAATTTTGTTTGACTTGGGGAAAGGGTAGATAACGACATACATTTTCCCCCTTGTCAACTATGCAATTCGAGCTTTTTTTCCAAAAATATTATGAGCTTAATTTGACGATTGAATCAGATTTGGATGCTAATATGTTTTAGAACCCTTTAAAGTTAAGATTTGGGTTAAGGGTGAGTACCCCCCTGCCCTTTTAAAATTTTGTTTAACTTGCATTAACCGTGATATTGTTTGCGTCATTAGTATACTAGCCTTCTCAAAGTCATCAGTTCGGTAATGAGGTGTATGGACTGAGATGGTTGTACAACTTGCTGTTACTGCATTTGTGAAGGATGAAGCATTTATGGAGAGTAGAAAGAGCTGTTATAGAATAAAATTGGTTGTGGATAGGATCCGTTATAAGGAGGCGCTGCTCTAACATGTGCATGAATTGGGAAAGGATACGACTTATTCCCTAAAATCGCCATAAACTGAGCCTTAATCCAACCTATGTTCGGGTAACTAAAGCTCATTGCAGGCCCAACATTCAAATTAACTAGAGGAGTAGCACCCATAGGAGATGAATTAGTGAAGAATTGATTAAATAACAGAAAACTTACCATCATATTACTGGGAGCACTAAGGGGCAATGCAAGCTTAAGCATATACTGCCTCTCTTTCTAAGTTAATGAGTTAATCCTTTTTAGTTAATCTTACTAATTTTCTAACAACCTAACTTTCTTTCAGTGCCGAAATCAACCTTTTTATTAATCTTGCTCATGGAATGTCTATGTTGGCTGGTCACAAGGATCATTTTCTTTGTGCCTACTTATGCTAAGATAGCCTATGAAAATGAAACTGATATGTGTGCTTCTAATTCTGGTTATGTTGTTGTTCTTCTTTATAATCTGTTCATAAAGAATCATGGTTCGTTGATGTGGATGTCCTACGGGTGTATTTCTAATAGTACGAGTTATAAGTATGTATAATATGTTTGATAGTTTTAAGCTTATGTTGGTTAAGAACTCTGTAAGAACCTTAGTCCAATATTTATGGGATGGTTATGAGCACATTGCTTCTGGTGTTAAATTTTCTTACTGTATCTGACTGTAACCTTTGTAAACTAGTTTATTGCCAGTTAGGCCTCTAACATATATTTTTGTTGTGTGTTAAAAAAAGGGACTATAGCAGCCATTGTGACTCCATGACACCTTGTTTTGATTCTTCTAAATAGGAACTTTCTGTTTCAATGAGGCTTGCTACCACATAACTAATGTCCAGTGTTCAAAAGGGAAATCCATAGTATATGCTTTCAAGTTAATAATGAATCAAAGAAAAAAAATCTTGTGTTTTTTTAGGGTGTGTAGTTTGCTACGACTAATGAAGTGAAGAAAATCCATGACATTTGATATGTTGTGTCTTTGACATGAACTAATGATTGTACCTTTTGGTTGTTCATGCAGGGCACTTGTTGCAGAGTAGCTAGTGGTAGAATAAATTATTTTTTTGGGTATGGAATTACGGCGGTTGCTATATCACTATATGCTAAAATATTTGAATAAGGAATGCATTCATAATAGAAGTGGCTCCAAGGGTGGTGGAGAAAGCAGTGTATTAGATGCTCCACATTTTTCCACATACTGCTACTGCTTTTGCTTTGCTGATTGTTGTTGCTCCTATTGTAGACTTGAGTTACTCTAATTAGTTTTGTTATTTTTGTTTTTTTTTTTGGTTATTTTTGTCTTTTTTAAACATTTTTTGGATGATAAGTGTAAATTTCAAGCTATTAATGAAAATGTTAAAGTTTTATGTTTGTTAAAAATTTTGGGTGAAAAAAGTTGCAAAACAGGTGCCTTTAAGCCGGTTTGAACCACTGCCTAAATATTTTTTTCAATTAGTGCTAATAGCCACGGTAATATTTATGGCAACACAGTTATTAGTCACGGTAATATTTATGGCAACAACGCTTATTAGCCATGGCAGAATTTGTGGCAAATAATTTGTTAGCCACGTTAGTATTCGTGGCAAGTGAATTTGTTTTCCACGTGGGTACTCGTGGCATAAAAATTAAAATTACCACAACATCCATTTTCCCGTGGCAAATTCCTAGCCACGGCCTCTTGTGCCACTGGAGTAAATTTCAAAATTCCCGTGGCTATGTAATTTAGCCACGAGAATTTTAAACGTGTGCCACGATGTTGCTCGTGGCACAAAGGTCAATTTGTTGTAGTGAATTATCCCATGTAATCCACATGGGAGAAAGGAATGATCAAGGTTTATGAGTTTTCCTAAAACTCATTGGCGACTCCCTACTTGTTTCTTATAAAAAAAAAAGCGTGATGACAAGATCAATTATAATTCAAGGTCCCCGAAACAATCAGGAATTCAAATCCTAATACACCCTAACAATTGTAAAGTCCTACGCTTCTAAAGGGTCGATATCTAAGGAGAAGGATCCTCTACGATGGGATCACCCTCCTTACAGATTCCTTCCCCTTCAACTCGATGCTCCTTATGCTCTCCACTTGGTGTTCTTGATGAAAACAAAGCATGGAAATATCTAAAACACCATGATGGTGGGTTCAAAACCAGAATTGGTGTGCCCAGTACATGAATGCACTGCCTAGGGTTTTTTTGGAACTTGCACATCGCAATACTTTGGCTTTAAATGGAAGACACTAGCATCCCAATCAATGCAAAACTCTGGAAGAAGCCTTGGGAATCCTAGGACAACGATCTTAACTTGAAAATGAAAGAAAACAAACAAATAAATTGGAAAAGACAAAAAAAACCAAGAAATGCATGAAAATGGA
Source organism: Chenopodium quinoa (assembly GCF_001683475.1). Taxonomy (NCBI): domain Eukaryota; kingdom Viridiplantae; phylum Streptophyta; class Magnoliopsida; order Caryophyllales; family Amaranthaceae; genus Chenopodium; species Chenopodium quinoa. Next base: position 1,927,857 of record NW_018744069.1, on the reverse strand, counting down.
AAATCAACTAAGGAAAGTGCAAACTAAAGAAATAAACAGCAAAACTAAGGAAATAAAAAGGAATGAAAAGAGCTATAAAAGCAATCTAAAATCACCTTAAAAGAGAACAAATGAGTGCCATAAATGACAGTCATTAGTCACGATTGGCAGTTAGCCGCATCTTTGATGAGTGTCATTTATGGCACTCGTTTAGCATATTTTAGGATGATTTTTCATGAATTTTGTATCCATTTTACTTCTTTTTCTCTCGTTTTACTTATATTTTCTTCCTTAGATGTTTAACTATTCTCTTGATTTTCTAGTTTATTTTGCATTTTCTTCTTCACTTATTTTTTCTTCTTTTATTATAGGAAGTTGGCGATTTTTTAGAGCCTAGAGTGCATTCTTCTAAGAGTTTTCAGGCTAAAGAGATGTCCTGGTTTCTCCATTTGAAGCCTAAAAGCAAAGGAGTCCAAGAGCATGTTCTTCAAGGTTGCGCCATCATACCGTGTGGGCATGAAAGAGTGGTTTCAAACTCACCAAAAGAGCTCTTATTTACTGCCTATTTTATCTAGGCTCATTTGGAGCTCATGGGCTTAATCTGAACCGCACAAGGAAGGCTCCCCTGCTCCCATGGCACGGGCGCGCGCGAGAGAGGAGTGGTCGCGCCAGGCACCTACGCGGCTGCGCACAAGCCTAGAGTGGCCACGCCACCCTCTTCTCCCTATTCCATACCCATTTTGTAGCGGCCGCGCACATCAGTGAGAGGTCGCGCTCTTTGTGGTCCGTTTTAGACGTCTAACTAACATCCCCTTAGTTTTACTATATATAGAGTTTCCTTCATTTTATAGAAAAAAAATAATCTTTGTTTAGAATTAGAATTGATTTTTAGAGAGAGAAACTCTTGATTTGGGTGATATTGTTCTTAGATTTTAGAGAGAGAAACTTGGTGTTTGATGATTGTGATATTAAGATCTTCATTCCTCTTTGATATTGATCCAGGTTTTGTAAGAATTCTTTTACTTTTCAATGCAATTTGATGTTTGATTTTGTTATATTGTTGAAATTGATTGTTAAAGTTTTATTTACAATGTTGATGATGAGTTTTATGATTTCTTCTGTTATGCTCTTCAATTCCACCATGATCAATGAGTAGTTGATTTGCTAGGGAATGTGGTGAGGCACGTATTGGTGATAATCTAATGCTAATTTGGGGTTTTTAATTGATTTGCTGATGTGATTAAATTGGTTAATAAAATTTGTGCAGGTGCTTGGTTTTTAGAGGATTAGCTAACCTTGATGATCATGCTAGACTGGATAATAGACTTCAATGACATGAAAAATTAATTTGGATGCTATTATTACCATATGATCTTAATTTGTGATTTTCCTTTGAATTCATTGTAGAGACATCTAGCTTGACCCTAGGAAATAACCTATTGAGTTATCTTGATTGCTTATTCCGTTTTCCCTCACATTGCTTAGTTGATTGAATTCCCTCGAATTAGCAAGATTGTTATCAATGCATGTGGATCTTAAATTTCCTGGTGTTTTGATATTTGATTTCTATTTGATTAAATTGCCTAATATAGTTAGACCAGCCCACTCCCCTTAGCTTTCGGAATAGCTTAGCATCAACCTTAGTATTCCCGCCTTCCCTTAGGATTCGACCTAGACTTACCCTATACCTTGGGTTGGGTTTAGATTCATAAATATTGTTTTAAACCGGGAAATCTAGCTTCCAACGACCTAGGTTATACTTACCGTTAAAAATGGCGCCGTTGCCAGGGAGGGAATGGTGTTTGCTATTGTTGTTTGAGTCTATTCCAATTAATTGAAAACACAAAAAGGTTTTCTTCCTTTTAGGCTACATTTGTAGCCGTGCTATTGATATTTGCTTTGGGTTTTTATATGCGTAGGGCGCGAGATCAAATTTTAGTGCCATTTGATTCAGAAATTGAGAGAACCAAACAAGGGTAAGGGTTGCTAATCGTTCCTCAAGTCCAAGTTCCTCAAGAGAATAAATTTATCAAGAAAGAGAAGAAGAAGAACATGGAAGCATGGGAGCTAATACAAGGGTAGCTTTGAAGGAGTTGGGAACTCCCAGAGCTTATAGGTTTGAAAGTGCGATTGCTCCACCAACACTTTGGCAAATGATTTCGAGATAAGGCCGAAAATGATCACTTTAATACAGAGGCATCAATATAGTGGTGCAAAGTATCAGAGCCCTCTCAACCACCTTAAGGAATTTGAGAAATATTTCAACAAAATCAAGGTAAACGGGGTTTCCCAAGAATTCATCCACCTTAAGCTTTTCCTTTTCTCTCTTATAGGACGAGCTTTAGAGTGGATAGACAAGGAGGTGAAGCCTAATTCTTTAAGAACGTGGGATGAAGTTACTAAGGAATTTCTATCTTGTTTCTATCCAGAAAAGAAGACGATCAAAGCAAGAGCCCTCATTCAAAGTTTCAAGTGAAAGCAGAGTGAGAGCCTTTATGAAGCATGGGAAAGGTATAAGGAGTATCAAAGAGAGTGCCCACACCATGAGATTCCTACCTATAAATCATCCAAATCTTCAATAGAGTTTTAAGTCCTCAAGGCAATTCTTGCTTGGATGTCATCAAGTAAAAGTGGTTTAGCGGTTTATTCAATCGACCATCTCAATGCCATCAACAATTTGTCCTCACAAATCTCAAATCAGGGAAAGGAGATTACCTCAATTAAGGCAAAGCTTGAGAGTGCTTATTCACAAGCACCTATTCTTCCCTCCCACAATAAGGGGAGAGGTACATCTTCTAACGCTACTCCTCTTTCAACTTCAAGTAATATGCTAAATGGATGTGTGTTTTGTGATGTTTATGGGTTATATGACCATAGTTCTTTTAGCTTTCCACATGCTTTTGAGAGTTGTGATGATGGTGAGTATAATGAGTGTGAGCAAGTAAATTTTGTTTCTAACAACAAAAATGGACAAAGATTTGATAGTCCAAGGAACTTTGGGAATAGGAATGCTCACCAACAAGGGAATTTTGAAAACTATAACAATGGTGGATATAAAAGCCAAGGAAACAAAACTTTCCGAGGTAACTATAATAATTAAGGTTATAATAATCAAAATCAAGGCCAAGGATATAGTAATAAATACCAAAACCAGGGTAACTGGAGTAACCAAAACCAGGGAAATTTTCTAAATAACAACCAAAGGGGACCACCACCCGGATGTACTCCAAAGACCCAAGGCAATGGTGAGAATTTCTATACTCAACCTTCAAATTCAAAGACCACCTCAGAAGAGATCATCGAGAACCAAACCAAAATTTTAAACACTTACATGTCGATAAGTGATAAGAACTTCAATGAGATGATGACACAAAATAAGATGCTTGAATCTCAATTCGCTTAATTGGCTAACACCTTGAAAGAGAGTGTGAATGCTAGCCGTTCTCTTAACCCTCACAGAGAGTTGAACCTAAGAAACTTGTGTATTCCATCACCACAAGGAGTGGGAAATTTCTTGAAGAGAGATTTTCTAGGGAGGGTGAGGAAGATGACAAGATGAGTGATTTAAATGAGGATAAAGAGAGTAATGCGTCAAAGAAGGTGAGTAAGGAAGCCGAGGAGGAAAAGAAGAGTGATGAAAAAGTGCAAGAGGAGGTAACCAAACCTAAACTTCTGTTTAGGGTATTTTATACCCAGCCAAGTGGCCCAATCAGAGCCTAACATGTGTCACTCGAAGGGGCGGTACCTTGGACCTTTAAGATGGTGACACGTGTCAGGAAAATACAACCCTGATCTGGGGTATTTGTTGATCCCAAGTGGACCAATGAGAGAGCAACACGTGTCACCCTCACAGACGCCCAAATGGCCTCTTAAGACGAGTGACACATGTCCTTCAGATATTCTCTCTGCAACTTTGAGGGCGCCACAAAACGGCGTGCCCTAATCCCTAGGTCATCAAACCCTATGGAGGGCACACTTTCCAAGGATCCTATAAATAGGGACATTCCCCTCATTTATGGGGACAACATTACGTTAATTATTGTAATTAATACTAAGCTGTCGTTCTCAAGAAACTGACAGCACCTGAGCTTTGCATCCGAGCAGATAACCTAATTTCCGCACGTTTTACTCCGAACCCTATACTAACTTAATCTTCGGAGGCGGACCGCTGAATATCCGACGGTCCGTTTGTTTTGCAGGTACAGGTGACCTTGTGAATCCAGTCTTGAGTTGTAACTCTCCCAAGGGACACAAAAAACCCCGAAACATTTGGGGCCGTTTGTGGGGATCGAACCCAAACTCTCTTAAGGGATTCATAAAACCCTGAAACATTTGGCGCCGTCTTTGGGGAGAGTACCTCTAAGATGGCTTCTGAAGATAATCTCGTGCCGCCTCCAGAGACCAACCGGCCTCCGGAAAAAGTACATGTCAAGACGGACCATGACTCAAGTGACGACGCTGATGTCGAAACCTATGTTTCCCCTAATGGGACACTCATCTCTAAGCGCCTCCGTCAAAAAGACGGGCGGGAGTGTAATGCCTACCAGGCGGATACTAACAGGCCCCCTGCACCGAGTAATTCCATAGGGAATGCGACTGATGCCTCCTACGCGGCATGATCAGCCCCAGTCACTCATGATGATCTCATGAAATTCATGAGTAGCCTCAGGGGTGAAATCAAAGGACTAATCAATAAGCGGACGGCTGCCCCTAGAAAGGAGCAGTCTGCCACAAAGCCTGCCAAGTCTGGGCAGCAGAAGTTGGTCCGAGACCGACAGCCGACTCCTCATTCAGAGAAGGCTGGGCCTCAGCCTCGTTCGACCTATCAAGACTCCGTTTCCTTGAAAAAGTGAAAAGAAAAGCCATCCGACATTAACTGCCGGATGGTAGCAAACAGACATTTCCTGATGCTCGTCAGTACATCGACAAGTTAAGGAATCAGTAGCTGTTGAAGTTGGCTTCATCGTCGACTTATCGTGACATTTTTCAGGACACCTCGGTTAGGAATTCCCCTACCAGGCCGAGGGCTCCTTCAAGTGGTCCCCTCATTCAGCCAGGGCCTCATCTAATCAATTCGGCACAATATGTGGCACAGCCACCATACACGCCGCCTGGTTTACCTTACATGCAGCCTACCTTCTTCGGAGGACAGGCGGCATATAATTATTAGCCCTTGGACTGGCATCTTCGGCTACAAGACCTTGGGGAGAGGCCCTCTGCGTTCTCCAGGGAAATAGCTGAGGCCGAGCAGCCGGCCAAGGTTAAAAATGTCATGGTTGGAACCTATGATGGTACTTCCAACCCTGAAGACCACCTCTTGGCATACACCCACCTCATGTACTTACAGGGGTTGGATGATGCCGCCTAGTGTCGATGCTTCCCAGCCACCCTAAGGCATAGCTCAGCAGTGGTTTGGTAATCTGCCGGCTGGTTTCATAAACAGCTTCAAGACGCTTGCGTTCTTGTTTGCTTCTAACTTCTCTATGAACATCCCTACAAAGAAAACGAGCCTTGACTTTGGCCATGTGTAATAGGGAGATAGAGAAGGGATGCGGTCATACGTTAGGCGATTCAATCTGGTGAGAATCAAGATATATGGACTGTCTGACGAAGTGGCTTTCACATACTTTTTCAAAGGTTTGAAGGACGGGTCGACTTTTAAGTTCGAACTCGTCTGAAAGAAAATCTTCACCCTCAAAGGAGCCTTGATGGAGGTGAACGCTTATATACTGGCGACTGAGCTCTGCTACTCTAATAAGCAGTCAGACTATAAGAAGTCTGACCGACAAAAGGAAAGTCGGCCTACTCAGTCGTCTCAAAAACCAGAAGAGAGCAAAAAGAGAAAACAAATCTGGGTGGTTAATAACTCCAATCAGCCGGCCCTGAAGAAAAAGAAAGAGTAGAAACGCTCAGAAGAAAAAGAAAGAGTGGAAACCGTACTTTCCAAGGTACGAGTTCCACAAGGACAGCTACTCCATCCTCATGGAGATTAAGGATCGGCTGACTCTAGAGAAGCCGACTCCTATGAAAGGTTCCGCTGAAAATCGGAACAAAAACAAACACTGTCACTACCATGAGTATGCCGGCCATGACACCAACGACTGCTTCAGCATCAAGCGAGAGCTTAACCATCTGGCCGACAAAGGAGCGCTTAAATCCTATGTGAAGTCCAAAGTGGCTTCCAAATAAAATCCTGAGAAGTCAAGCAAAAAGACTCCCCAGCCTGCTATGAGCTCTAAAACGGATGAGGAACCCGTCTATACGATAGCAGGAGGAGTCGCTGGTGGTGGTCAAACCACCCGTGGAAACAAGGACCATCTAAGAAAGATGGTCCATTCTGTTGATGAGGGACAAACAGCCAGCACATCCGCTTTCCCTAAAGTCACCATTACCGAAAAGGACAGAGGCAAAGTCTGTCGGCCGCATGATGACCCTATAGTCATAGAATGCAAAGTGGCCAACCAATTAGTTGGTCGCATCTTAATTGACACATGAAGCTCCTCAGAAATCATTATCTACAAATGTCTATCCAACCTAAAATACAGGCCGGATAGTATGATGGATGTCTCCCATCCTCTAGTGGGTTTTTGGGGAGGAGTTGTGCATCCAGACGAATGCATTGATTTGCCCATCCGACTGGGAGAAAAAGGTAGCGGTTGACACATGACCATCCGGTTCCTCGTGGTCGAGGAGCTGACAGTCTACAACCTCATCCTTGGCCAACCTACTCTTAACGAGTGCAAGGCCGTCATCATTACAGCTCTTACGCTTGTCAAGTATGAGAGGGATGATGGGACTGTTGGATCCCTAAACGAGGACTAGAAGACGGCTCGAAAATGCTATCTCTCAGACGTCAAGCCTGCGGCAGCTGCAGCCGTACAGGGCAATGAGACAATTGACCTTGATGATGTCAAGGATGACCATCTGGCCCCACCAGCCGTTAAAAAATGAAAGCCTAATCCGCTGGTGGTGGTCAAAAAAGAAAAGCAATAGCAATCACTGACTAGGGAGCGTTCAGATGACCTCTGTCCCCAGCGGGCTGGTGAACACACTAATATTCCTCTAGACGATATTCACCCAGAGCGAACTGTTAAGGTGGGGACGACTTCTGTCCACAAACTCACTGTGGATCCCAAAAAGAATCCCATTCGGCAAAAGAAAAGAAACCATGGCGAGAAAAGAAGTCAGGCGGCAGCCGACAAAGTTAAAAAGCTGTTAGACGCTGGGTTCATTTGGTCATGTAGTTTCCCTGACTGGGTTCCGAATGTTGTGCTTGTAAAGAAGCCGAATGGTACCTGGCGCATGTGCGTAGATTACACTGACTTGAACATAGCATGTCCGAAGGATAGTTATCCACTCCCAAAGTTCGACAATCTGGTCAACTCTACATCCGGCCATGCCCCGATGAATTTTATGGACGCCTATTCAGGCTTTCATCAAATACCCTTGTGGACGAAGGATTAAGAAAAGACCACATTCGTCACTGATCAGGGGTTATTCTATTACAATGTGATGTCGTTTGGTTTGAAGAATGCGCCTGCTACCTTCAAACGAATGATTAATACAGTCTTCATTAATCAAATTTGGAGGAATGTAGAGGCATACATTGATCATATGATAGTCAAACCCAAACAACAGGTGGATCACCTGTCTGGCCTCCGAGAAATATTCTCCACACTCAGGCGACACAAGGTCATGCTTAATCCAAAAAAGTGTGTCTTTGGTGTTTACTCTGGGAAGTTTCTCGGATTCCTGATTGACCAAAGGGGGATTGAGGCTAACCTTGAAAAAATACAGGAGGTAATCGACATGTAGTCGTCCCGTTCTGTAAAGGAAGTTCAAAAACTAACCGGTTGTCTAGCCGCTATGGGAAGATTTCTCAGTCGGTCAGGTGACAAATGCCTCTATTTCTTCTAGGCGATCAGGAAGAAGATTAGATTTTAATGGGGGGAGGATGCTGAAGCCGCCTTCCAAAAGCTGAAAACACATCTACACTCTTTGCCAAGGTTGATCATGCCCTCAGTGTTGTACTCTTAGCTAAAAAAGACGGCATCCAGCTCCCGATTTACTTCATTAGCCACGTTGTTAGAAACGCAGAGCTTCGATACCCCATGGTTAAAAAATTTAGTCTCGCCCTTTCCATGGCTGTCAAGAAATTAAAACCATACTTCTTGACACATCCTGTTACGGTCTACACTAACCAACCGATCAAGGATCTAATGACAACCCTGGAATCTTCTGGTCGAATGCTCAAATGGGCTATTGAACTACAGGGACTTGAAATTGGTTTCGAACTAAGGCAGGCAATAAAGGAGTAAGCATTCGCCGACTTTATTGTTGAAATGACAAGGCTGGCTAAGCCGGATCATATTAATCAGGTTTTGAAAGTGTATGTGGACGGAAGCTCCACGATGAACCGTTGCGGTGCAGGCGTAATTTGTCAGTCTCCTGAGGGGGAAAAATATGAATATGCACTACGGTTCAAGTTCCCGGCCTCAAATAATGAGGCCAAATATGAAGCCCTATTAGCCGGCATCCAGATGTGCAAGGCGGCAGGGGCAATAAGAATTGATGCTTGCTTTGACTCTCAATTGGTCGTAAGCCAACACAATGGTGTCTGTGAAGCCAACCATCCTTTTATGATCAAATACTTGCAGGCGGTCAATGCTGAAGCTAGGACACTTGAAGACTTTAAGTTAAGTCAGGTGACCATATCAAAGAATAATCAGGCGGATGCACTGTCCATACAGGCCTCATCCGCCTCTTGTGAAACGCCTCGGTCAGTCTTTTGGAAAATCATGGAAAAGAGAAGTATGAAGAAGGCGAATGAACAAGGGAATCTAACCCCGAATAGGGAAGGCCCCTGCCAAATCTATAAAGAAGTAAGAGGCGGCACCTACCGCCTGAAAACACTAGACGATAGGAGGCTGCCCCGAACCAGGAATGTAGATAATCTAAAGAAGTATTACTTCTGAAATTTTGTAAAGTTTTTTACTTGTTAATGAAATTTCGCCTTCATTTTCATACTTGTCTTTATTTACTTACTGGTTGCACACAATGTAGAAGAATCGGCTCATAACAATGAAGGATGCTGCCTGTGCTGGCGGATCCTACTTACCCATTATGGTACCAACTGCACAATGTGCAGGTGGACCAAAATCTTTAAAAAAGCAACGTTGGAGTACCGCCTGTATAATGTGTAGGCGGCCAACACCGAGACTCTACGAACTACCGCCTGCCCAATGGGAAGACGACTAAGCACATTGTTTATCTAAATAAAATTTCGGGATCGACTGCCCGAACAGCAGACGCCCAAAAGATAATCCGACTGCACCAAAGCAGTCGGCCTTAAACTTAAGCTTAAGCTAAGTTAATAACTTAGTAGCTAACGTCTAAGTGACAAAGAGGCCAATAGCCGGATGAAAAACTAATTGAATAATTTAATATTTTATTTTAAGCTAATTCAATGAATTAGTGGCTATTCAATTCTCTAATCGAGGCCAATGGCCGGATGAATATTATTTAAAACTACTGTCTGCTCCAACATGAGTACGACTGTCTGCTCCAACATGAGTCAGGCAACCAGCGACGTCCATTTGGGCGAATTTTTCGAGGAGAAGCATCTCCCATTTGGGTGGCACATTGCTCTATGAAAACAACAAACGACCCTATCGTATAAGCTAAGGCAGCGCTCGCAGTCGTTTGATTTAGTCTAACTTGAAATCTAAAAACCACCAAGTTGTCCGCCTGTTCTAGTACATACGGATGACGGCTACTGTTTCAGGATTAGAGGCTATTAGCCCGCCTTTTTCCCAATGGGGCAAGGTAGGCGGACCAGTATGTTCTTAATTAAAATGTTAGGTTAAAAGACATAGCAATTTTACCATTTTACGCGAGGCCTTTAGCCGGATGCATTTTGCTCTATATAGCCGTATGCCGCTTGGTTTGGGGAAATCACTATAGTGATTGATTGACTCATAAACCATTCATACTCTTCAAAGTATAAAATTTCTAGGTAAATCAATCCACTCAACAAAAATCAAGCGACATCCGACCAGGGGCAAGAACATTCGCATACTGTACAGGTTAATACGATCGGATGCTTTGGAAATTTTTAAAATTGGAAGCTTTGAAAATTTTTAAGGCATAAACACCAATATAAATAAAAACCAGTTATACGACAGGATGCTTCATAAAAAGTAACAACCGTCAAAATTGATGACTGTGAATGTTAACTGGCCAAGCTAGGAATTTATTGTCAAATCACCCGATCCCCTGGTCGGTAAAATACATAATTACTTGGCACAAAGGCTTGAAAAGCAAAGTAACTTGCCATTCAGCTGCAGAAATAAATAACATTGAGCTTAAAGATAGGGGAGCTTCTCAGCATTCGCATCCTCCTTGTCCTTCGGCGCATGCTCCTTTGGTTCCTCATCTCCCTCCTTATCATCCTCCTCGTCCCCAAAAGACGAGCTTCCAGACAAGCTGGACTCCTTAGAAGCATTTTGGGCAACCGCCTCTTTCTCGGCTGCCTCCTGAGCTTCCCTGTGGAGTCGGGCATTGAACTCGTCAATTGCCTTATCAAACTAGACCTTCCAAGTTTGATAATTGGCAAACGGATGAACAGCTGCCCAAGCCGCACACATGATGACTTCATTGTCGTCCATCATTTGTTTAACCAGGGCCTGTTTCTCCTCCTCCATCAAGGACCTATACGTGGTCCGGAGTTGGCTCTCCTGGTTGCTCAACCGCCCTCGGAGTCTCTTGACCATCTCCCCCAGGTTAGACACCTTGGATTTCGCCTCCTTGAGAGTCTCTAGCTTGTCTTCAAGGCCCTTGACTTGGTCCTGGGGCTCCCTCACTTGCTGCTTGGCCATGTCCAATTTCTGCTGAACTTGCAGATTGGAAGACGCCTGAGAATACAACATATTAAGTGTTAGAATCTCAATTTGAGCAATCTCAAACTGAGCTTTGTGCATAGTAGAGGCAGCCCGAGAATTCGCTGCCTTTACCTCCCTAGTCTTCTCATTAAGTGGCCCTTTGAGACCGCTCACTCGCAGCATAGCCTGCAGGCGTCCAAACCAAAGAAACTCATCAGAAACCATTCGAAAAAAATATGTATATTAACCAAGTTATAAGAAGTTTTACTTCGCAAAGAAGCACTAGAATGCCAACCAGGTCTAGGGTGCCGACCCCTCTAACTGCAGCCTTGACCATAGGATCAAGCGTCTTGAGCATCTATCTGGCCATCTGGAGGACAGTTGGCCTCATTGGGGCATCTATCAATACAAATATAGCTAAGTCAAGATTTTGAGCAAGGTTATATTTCATGAAGCGCATGGTTGAATGGTCAGATGACTTACCTCCTTCTCCCCCTACGGCTTCGCTACCGCCTGCTGTGCCGGTGAGTGGTTGTTTACCACTCTTCGACACTCGTTGTTGAGTGTCCGTCTTTGTAGGAGTATGAGTAGGGGAGGAGGTGCTCGTTCCATTCTTCCCAGGCTTTGTGGCGACGTGTTTTGTTCGACTCTGGGAAGCATCGCCAGTCGACTGCTTTCACGGTTTGGGATCTGGCGGAGAAGAGGGGGCAGGTTTTGATGAGCAACACAATAAAGAATCCTAAGTGTTATTCTTAGAAACAAAATATGCTAAGCATTTCATTGAAAGAAACTTTGCAAGCTCGTTACCGTAGGAGTGTCGCCTGGCGGCTATTCATCCGCCTGCTTGAGGTTAGTGCAGTAGAAGGCGGCTGAGATAGCTGGCATTTTGTGAGTAGGGAGTTTGGCCATTTTCTTGTCTACAAAAAACAACAAAGAGTTAGCAGGGAAATAAATAAACAAAGCAAGCAATGTTAATAAAATCATGCGGCCAGCTACCTCTCGGCTTCTCAACACTAAGGCCGCATGCGGCCAAGTACGTCCCGTCCGAGAGCGACTCGAATCGAGGAATATAGCTTTGGGGGGTGACTTCCTTAACCCCCGTCTCGCTGTTCGTCCAGACGGCCACAGTTAAGAGGCCCTGGTAAAAAATCTCCTCTTGTGCCCGCCTAGGAACAGGCGGAAGGGCCTTCTTCCCAGCCAAGAGGCATGAATATTAGGTCCAGCGGTTGTACCGCTCGTTTCTTTGGGAGTCTGGGGAAGAGACTGTAAAATTTGGTCCTCCATTCCTTCCATTTGTTTTCTTTCCCTAGCGTCATCATGTAACAGGTGTGGCTGGTTAGAGTGAACCAACCAATTCCATTTGGATTGGGAGTCCTGCTCAGATAATGCATGTGAGCAAACGCCTTAAAGCTGGGATCCACCTCTAGCATCTCGCAGGTGGAAACGTAGCCTAAATTGTTGACCCAAGAGTTGGGGGCTAGTTGCTAGATACCCAGCTGGTATCCGTCCAAAATCCTCTCCGCTGCCGGATGGAGAGGGAAGCGAAGTCCTGCCTAGATGGCTGCCTCAAAGCAGCCAAAGCAGTGGCCACCATAGACGACCATCTCAAGCTAGGTGACCGTGTCAATAGCATCTGGCACGGATAGAAGAAAACCATGTCCCATGACATGGTCAGAAAGAAATTTGGGAAGATCAACCTTCATAATCTTCCGCCTGCCTTCTGGGACGTGGAGATAGTAAGGCGCACGTTCGTGCCGCCTAGAAGCAGACGACTCCTCCCAGCTCTCTCCTTTCTCAACGCAGAGGGACTCTCTGGCAGCTTGGAGATTTGACTGCACTTCCTCCGAGTCAAGGGGGACGCAATTAGAAGATGAAGACGCAGAGTCATCATCAGAGCTCTCTTTAGAGCTGGAGGCCCGCTGGCTTGAACCAGTAGTGTCCTCCCCTTACTCATCATCTGGCACCGATCCACTCGGCCTAGGGTTCACATATTCCTGGTCGCACTCCTCCAAAAATGAGTCATTTGGAGTGCTGACGGTGCTAGGGGGTTCCCTACTTATTTCAGAGACAGGCCCCCTAATGGAGCCGTCAGGGAAAACAGTCTCACTGTCTGAATGGTACCAATAACCATCCGTCCTATATCTCCTTTTCGTTTGCTTTGTTCTTGCCATCGTGTCCTGCAGAGGCATAGACACTGTCGGATTTGGAGATGTAATTATAGGAAAGTTCTCGACCGAGCATTCGGCACTCCTAGTTCCTGATTCAGCCGTCCCCGGTGACCGACTGATCGCTAATGTAGGTCGTTGATGTGTCTATTTAATATAGTATTTTACCCTCGTCCCTTGGTCGTAATTAGTAGTGTTTTTTGGCTCTTTAGAGCCACTTTTATTACTAATTAGTGGTTTCCAGTGTTTTCGTAGATTTGGTTGACTTTTGCAGGGATTTGCACTTTTGGAGCGTTTTCCTGAGATATTATGGAGCAATCACGAGCACTGGAAAATCACGACAAGTTTTTATATCCCAGGACCGGTTAGAGCCATCGAACCGGTGATTAAGGGCTCGGTATATGTGACACCGGGGCATTTGGACCGAGTATTCAAGACCCGAAGAGGAAACCCAGATTGGCCCGAAGAATTGGAGCCCAATCGTAGTCTAGATAGTGGCCCAAGAGAGCCGCCTGGCCATAAAGGCTGGCGCCCGGAGGCGCACCCGGCCTGGCGAGAGAAGCAAAGATCGGCGCCTGGTGACGCGCCCGGCCAGGCGCAAGAAGCGTATTGATGAGAAAAAAGGCGTGCCCGATCGGGCGGTGCCTCGCCCGATTGGGCGCGTGTAATTATTAGGGGTTAATTTTGTCGTTTAAGTTTGTTTTAGTTTTAGATTCGTACGGAGTATAAATACTTCTCCGTAAAATGATTTTAGGATCTACTGATTCTTTACTCTCTTAATTACTTTTCTTAGATTTTCTCTCTCTACTTAGCTGTTAGATTAATTCTTTCTCTTATACTTTTACACTCAAATTTATTCTTAATTCCAGATTTATTTTGGTAACGATTTCTCTTCTCTTAATCTTAGTTGTTTACTTTATTCCTTTGATCATGTCTTGCTTTATTGCTTTGATTAGTTTAGTTTTCATTATGTGTGAGTAGTTTTATTTCTAGGGTTTGTGGGGATCCTTAAATAATATGAAGGGGTGATTTATTGTTGTTGATTGACAATGCTAGATTAATTTCCTAATTATTGATTTAATGCTTTATGACTAGATTAGGCCTGATCTTTTATGCATGAGTTTGACAATATTGATTCGAGATTCGACAAATGAGAATTGATGTTTAGGTCTAGTTTCAATAGGCAGGTTAATTTATAAATGGTTAAGTCGAGATTCGAAAGATGAGATTTAATACCGGTAAATTAATTGTGTGATTATAATACGTAGCGAAAGCCCTTTATGATCTGATTGTTGTATGCATTGATGAATGATTATTATATTCTACCCTGGAATATTATTTATTGGTGAACCTACGCCCTAGATCCTTTTATTCATTGTTTTCTCCCTACTCTTAATCTTCGTAGTTTAGTTTCATACTCAAATTAGGAATAGAAAGACTCGTTTCTCTGTGGATTCGACCCTACTTCCCTATCTACATTATTTAGAGGATTTAGGAATTACTTTTGATTAGGGGATACGACTTTACCCTGTCAAAATTTGGCGCCGTTGTCGGGGAAACGGTTTTATTTTTATTTCTAAATATTTTTAGAGTCTAGATTATTTTTTTTAGTTTTTATTTATTTATTTATTTATTTATTTATGAGTTGAAAATATCCATGCTTACGTCACTACATGAAATATATAATTTTTATGCAGCACTTAACTACTGTAGTTGTCTACGTCTTTGTCATGAAAATCCTGAATGCCCTTATAGTGAGTTTTTTGTGCGTGCTCCGGATGATTTTAGAGTCTTTCCATATACATATGGTCATATTCGGAAACGATTAGTTGCTAATGAAAGTTATTGGAAGGCTCTTGATGAAAAAGTTTACGGACACTATAATAATACGAATGTTATTTAGAATGAAGAACCCGTTATAGAATTTGTGGTTAAAAAATCATTGGTTGATGAATTAGTGATTGGAAAATCATTAGTTGTAGAAACGGTGGTTGATAATTCCTTTGTTGATGATGAGGTTATTTGTGAGGGTAAAATTTTAAAGTCGGTATTGGATGATAAAGACAATGACTACCTCCATGTTCGTTCTATTAATTCTAAATTTTTAACGGAGGAAGTAGAAGGTTATGGTGTATTTTCATCTCCCTCTTTTTATTTTTCCTTCTACCCTGAGTTCTCTTTATGTGCTCCTAACCTTTTCTTTGTAGGGATTAATGTGCTTGCAATTAAGCCCTATATAGTGTTTAATGAAATGTTTGCAGGAGCGTTTGATAAGTTACTTAAGGCGTTGAATTCTTCCAATTGAGAGAAGGACTATGGTCGAGCGGGACCTTGATAAACTAGTGCTTTGCGGGAGGCAACCCGTACTTTTTTTTGCCTTTTAGTTTATTTAATTTTTTTTCTTCTCTTATTTTTATGTGTGTGTTTTATTTTATTTATTTATTTATTTATTTTTCTTTTAGAGAGGTAAGGAGAGTGTAACTAATGATCGTGGGAGTTTGTTTTTGTGCAGATTTTGATCTAGAGAAGGCTTCATTCACGCTGGAACTGCACTCGTATTCGATCGGGCAAAGCTCGCCCGATTGGGCGCGCGTAGCGTCAGCAAAATTTATCAACTTTGACAGGCCATAACTTTTGTGTTTCTTATCCGACTCTTTTGTGTGACCTGTCGTTGGAAAGCTCTTCAAGTCCAGTTTCTAATGCAATTGGAATCATTGTATTATCATTTATATATCAAAAGTTATGATCAGAAGCTTTAGTGATTTAAATGATAAATGATGAATAAATTATAATACTTGTTATAGAAATTCAAAACAAGAGTTTCCTAATCAGTTATACCAAGTGTAGTTCTATTCAAGCCATTAAACCACAATTTAGCTTTTCCAGTTAAAGAGAAGGGAAAGAGAATCTCCCTGATTTGGTCTTGAGTGACCCCGGCTTGCCTGATGGTGTTACAATATTGACAATAGTCGGCAATGTGAAGATTCGGGTCTTCACCCTTGGCTCCACTGAATTGCTTCCTCTCTATCATCGTTATAAATTGAGGTTTAATTTCAAATTGAGCCCCATCAGGAGCCGGAGTGGGGGTGAGATGTGGAAAATCCGTAAGCTTTGGTTGTGAATAATCACTAAGCTTCTTTGGAGCCGTCATCTCTGATTTTGCGTCTGATGATACCTCTGAATTTCTAGAACCAGTTGGAGGATCTCGGTGATTATTGTTATTATTACCAGAATTCGCCAAGGAATTTCTTGTAGAGTTTTTTCAGTCTATGGAAGGATCGTTCTATCTCAGGATTGAATGGGATGTAACCTGATCTGAAACACTTGAGCATAAACAAAAACTAGAAGCAAATATGAGATTTGAGAGAAGAGTTAAGAGAGAGAAAAATCCTAAGTAGAGAGAGAAAGTCTCAGAAAGAAGATAATCAAAATTCCGTACAAAAATCCTACTTAAACGCTTTCTAAAACAAAAATTAAGACTAAACTAATCAGGTCATATAAAAACGCGCGCCCGATTGGGCGAAAGGCTGACCGATCAGGCCCGCCTTTTTCTTCGCGTTCCTTCCCAGCAGCATCGCCGATCGTGCTAGAGGCTCGCACGATCGGGCGCGCTATAAGCACGCTTAGCACTAGCAACGTCGCGCCGCGCCCGATCGTGCAACCTCTTGCCCGATCGGGCCCTTGCTCCACTTTGAGGCTCGGACTTCGATTGGGTTTGATTTCTCGGCCCAATCCGGATTTCCTCTTCGGGTCTTGAATACTCGGTCCAAATACCTCGGGATCCCAATTACCGAGCCCTTAATCACTGGCTCGATGACTCTAACCGGCCTTGGGCTTCAAAGATGGTCGTATTTCTCCAATGCTCGCTATTGCTCCAAAATAACTCGGGAAAATACTCCAAAAGCATAAATCCCTGCAAAAGTCAACCAAATCTACGAAAACACTAGAAAACACCAATTAGTAATAAAAATGGCTCTAAAGAGCCAAAAACACTACTAATTAAGACCAAGGGACGGGGGTAAAATACTATATAAAATAGACACATCAGAATACTTTAAGAGATTTAAAATCGTCATAAGTATTTTTCTCATTATTACAGTCGGAACTCTTTTCCTTGACCATGAGTAGTGGGAGGTCTCTTGTTTGAGTACTAGTCCGCTTTGGTATCCGCCAAACGTCTGCCGTAACTGGGGATTATAACGACATATATCGGGCGGCTAGGTCCTCTTAGTAAGAGAAACTACATTACAAGACTGGAAATGTCCCCCACTAACAATAGGGAACATGTCTTGTTGTTTACAAGGCGTCTCGAATTGCGAGACTGTGAAAATACATGGTCGTGCTTAGATGGATTTTAGAAATCATCTGCTTATTGACAGTCAACCTCGGATTTCGATAAACACTTCTGGACGTAACAGAGATGACGAGTAATATTACTCTGTAGTTCATGAAGAGACATGAAGAGACAAAGGAAAGGGGCTATACACAAAATACACACTTGTCAGGAAGGACAAGTGGGAGATTGAAAGGAATGGTGTCCTTTGAACAAGTGTATTATTCTGATAGCGGGTTCAGTAAGGTCAAGTGATCGGAATGCCGGGTGGAGGCCGCTTCCGATCAGTAATATTAATATAATTAATATTACAGCTTAATCTTGACTGAACCCTTCGGGTCACACCCAAGCAAAATATACGAACCGACTCGAAAATTAATTCGTCGCCCGAGTGTTAAATATTTAGACGTCGGTAATTCGAGCTTGGAGCGTCGAAACCGATCGTCGGAAGTCGAGTTAAAAAATAATAAAAAGACAAGACGCGCAAAATAATAATAAATCGACCATATTCCCAAAATACCCCTAGCATCGGAGTGCCCCGAGCATCCTAATGCTAGGGGAAAAATGTCCACGCATAGGTGGCTAGCAAGCGCACCAAGCCGAGCCTTGCATGGCTGGCTAGGTGGGTGCTAGCAGCCACGCACAGCAGCAGCTAGCAGCCGCGTGCACGTGGTGCGTGCAGCAGCTAGCTGCCGCAAGCTAGGCGTGCTAGCAGCGCACACACTAGCAGCCACGCTCAGCAGCAAGCCCGCACCAAGTGCGTGGCTTGCGCGCACAGCACCAGCCCGCATCTTGGTGCGGGGCTGGGCTCGTGGCTGGGCCATAGGGCCGGTCACTATGGGGAAGCTTGAGGAATATGGGAGCAAGTGGGTAAGGACATATGGCACAAGGATAGTATTGAGTGGGGAGCAAGTATGGTCCCCTACTCTCCATGTAGTCCTCACCAACCCATTTCACATGGTAATGCCACTTGTAGATTTATTATTAGTTTGCAATTTTAATTTAATTTAGCTTTAAATTAATTTGTGGAATTTCATGATCCCACATTGATGGGATAGAAATTCCCACTCATACTTTCCTCTATAAATACCAACCTTGGGATTTGGAGTAAAGTGCTTGAGTGGGAGTTAGAAAGAGCATTCCATATTTTGGGAAAAACTCTTAAACTCCATTAACACTTGTGTTTTGGTCGGACCTTGCTAACTCCAAGGTAGCGGACCGAAAAAGTCGTGTTCGTCCTATGTGGGTGGATACCGTTGGAGGCACGACATTTGCGGTGCTCAAGGCTTTCAAGTAAGAGCCCATTTTGAGAGGGCGAAGCTCGCTTCAAGGGTATGATTCGTTCTTCCTTTTCTTGTGTTTATTTATTTATGCTTTATGGTTTTATTAATTACGAGTGGTTCCTTGGGTCGGGGTTATTTTCGCGGTGTGCCGGACTCACCAAACCCCAACATGAGTATCATGCCTTATTTGTTCTTTATGAAGATTAAGCTAGGTGAGCTTCTTCAAACCAATATGACATTGCAATTGGCCTATCGATCTATTAAGTTTCCAAAGGGAAGAGTTGAGGATGTTCCCCTCAATACAGGAGAGTTTACCATTCCGGTTGATTTTATTGTGCCAGAAATAGCGAAAGATGATAATATACCTATCGTTTTAGGGAGACCTTTGACAAGAGGAAAATGTAGGTCGTTATCTACCCTTTCTTAGAGCCAAACTAAATTTGTAAACACTCTACCAACCTAATACGAGTATATGGTAAGTCAAGGTTCGAACCCAAAGAAATGAGAAGGTGCAAGCTATAGCCTATTTCAAGCTAGTTCGATGAATGTTGATGGTTATGGTTGGTAACTAAAGTATCAAGAAACTAGACAAATCGAGAATTTCGATATGCTGAACACTAGGGATACAAGTTATACATGCAAGCTCAATGATTATGCTAATTGATAGATCACTTAATCGATTCAAACATCACAAAGGATAAACAACAGTCGCAATCAAAGGAATTCAAGAGCTATCTCCTATAAGCCAAGATAGGGTTCACTATGAATGGCTAACAAGGAAAAATCACAATTAAATCCAATCAATTCTAAAATCAAGGGTTCATGTCTTTGAAATTTGCAATGCAATCTAGATTAATCTTATAGGTTGATCACTCCTAGTCTAATTAAACGCATGCACAACTATGTCGACCAATTTAATTGCAAAAATTCAATCAATTTAGGATCATCAACTAGCAAAAATTATCAATCAAGAACGCTTTCCGTTCTCCTTAACAACTAATCTACTCACTAATCATGGTGAAATTGAGAAGCAAAATTAATTCTATCACAATCTTATTCATTTCAAGCTTAATCAAAAAGAAATTGAATCAATCAACAAATTCTAGAGCAAAGAATGTAATCCAAATCAAAATTCAAGAAACTAGAAGAAATTGCAATGAAAGTAAATCAAAGGAAAGAATTCTCAAAAAATTTCATTGAATTGAAGAAGGAATTCCAAGATCCAATTGAAATCTAAGACCAAATTCAAGTACAAATCAAGTAAATCTTAAGCTTCTCTCTCTACTTTCTCTCTCTAATATATCAAGAAAATTTATTCTCAAGTACAAAAATTTAAGTGGACCAAAAAAAAGAAAGTCAAAAGCTATAAATAGAAAAAATGAGCGAAGGGGGCAGGAAAGGGCTTTGCATGCGCACCACCTAAGCCGCGCGCGCGCATAGTTGGGTCTACGCGCACGCACCCCCTATGCCGCGCGCACCCCTGCTTGATGCATGTGGCCTTGGCTCCTTCGCTTGCTCGATCAAACTCCCACTCCCAAGCGTCCCTATCATTGGTGCACTCGAGGCGATGCTTATGAGAAGGGCAACTCCCTTATCTTCCAAGCACTTGAACTCCACAAGCTAAAACATTGCTTCCAAGGACCTCGAGTTTGCAGAGCTAGCACTAGTAGAAAAAAATTAATTTGCTGCTATTAATTTGCTGCATTTTATGCATTTCGATGCAAATAAAAGGTACTATTAATATTATTAATTAGAAGTGGTTTTTTTATTGAATCGCTTCAAATCAATATCGTACCTTTACCCTAGCCCCTTTAGGGGGTGTTTGGTTCACATAATTAAGGTATAAGGTATGGGTTTAGAATGGTTTAACCCATACCTTATGTTTGTTTTATGATTTTATGAGTTTCAAACTCATACCTCAAACCCCCAAGGTATGGGGTTTAGAAACCTTGGGGGGAGATGAGTTTGGCTCATTCCGATACATTTAGGCTTAAATAAAAGAAAAACATTGCATTTCATGATTATACCAAACATATGATATTAAGAATGAAGTTCCAAACCCATACCACTATGGTTTCATTTCTGATTCCAACCCCATACCAGTTTGCGAACCAAATGCCCCCTTATTCTTTAGCTGCCGAATTTCATTCATTACGCTCTTTCTCCATCTTCCACCTTCGTCTTCTCTCACTGGATGATTGCTTACCAATCTCACCATAGATTCTACTTTGTCACTCACTCTCATTGACACTTCAAGTTTCTCACTCACTCACCCAAGTACCCGCTCATCACCTACTCACCCTTGTCGGCGTTCAGGCCTAATTTCAATCAATGTCTCACCGTTCCACGGTTCCACTACTTCCACTGATCTAACGGCTAACCTACGTGCTCACCGCCACCTTCACTCACCGACTATCACTCTTAAACCCAAGGTAAGTAATTGTATATTTTGTTTCCTTGATTGAGAACGTAATAGGGAGTCGCAGATTTTGAGGAATTCCCTTCCAAAATGCGATTTGGGTATTACTGGTTGTGATAATTGAGAAGGTGAATGTTGATTTGAGTTTGGGAAGAATTTGATTTCAGCATGTTTGAAATTCTAGAGGTTTAATTTGATGTATGCGACTTCTTTAGTGTGCTCAAGTTTCGAAAAGATAATTGGTTTTTGCAATTCTTAAATGGGTTTTTGAATTATGCCATTCATATGTATTATGTTTCAGTTGAATTTTAAGTAGTTATCCTTGTTTGTCAATTCTTTACCCATTTCATTGTGTCTACTTTGGCATCTTTGGAGGTTGATTGTTTATTTGCATAATTGATAATATGACACTTTGTTGTGCTGTTTATCGCATTTTGTTGTGAAAACTAAATCGAAAGGTCATAGAGCACTTGTTACCTCTGTTATTATGGTTCCTAGTTGTTAGATGAATTGATGAAGCTAATTGTTACCGAAATTTCGTTGTGGCTGGATTGATGAAGATACGAGATATTATATTTGTCACCCCATTTTTTTAATGGTATAAAATTATATCACTATTTATGCTTCGTTGTAGTTAATTGAGTTTCTTTAATTTGGAAGTTATTTGGGTGTAGATGTGTTATCTAGTTTTTAAATTTTTGTTGTAGTGATTAAATAGGTTTATTTTGGTGGTAAATTAGTATTTGTTTTGCCAAGATTTTATGCTTTTATTTTAATTTGGTCCGACATGTATTGGAATCGAATCGAAATTTTTTAAGTCGTGTTTCTTTGGATATTTGTTTCTTCTGCTAGTGTTGCATTTTTTAAATACAGGGTTGTGGTTTAATTTGAGGAGTTAAGCTGAGGAGAAACAAGGTAGTTTTTGAAAACGAAATGGGGTGTCCTGTTCAGGTGGCGGCAGGTCTGTTAAGATTGGTAGAGGAGTATGGGGAGTATGCTGTGAAAGTTTTCAAGCAGAACATGGTTG